>NC_050576.1:266987194-267288305 GCF_011100635.1 Trichosurus vulpecula | reverse complement strand
CTCCCTCTTCTCCAGCTCCCCTATTTAATATTGAAATTAGGTCAATTAATAATCCTACAATGGCCTCTGAGGGTTCAGGTGAAAGAAAGGGCCATTTTATACAGCCAACTTCATCGTTGTCTTGTTTTTAAAAATTGCCACAGCCACTCCAGCCTTCAGCAACCACCACCTGATCAGTCAGTAGCTGTCAACATGCAGGCAAGACCTGCACTGGCAAAAAGATTACTATTTGCTGAAAGTTCACATAATGAATGGTTCGCATTTTTTAGCAATAAAGTATTTTTAAAATTAAGTTATGTCCATTGTCTTTTTTAGACATAATGCTATTACGCACTTAGTAGACTCCATTATAGGGTAAACATATCTTTTATATGCATGGAGAAACAAAAGAATTTCGTGTGACTTGCTTTATTGCGGTGGTCTAGAACTGAACCAAAATATCTCCAGGGTTTGCCTCTATACGAAAATATTTGGAGCAGCTTTTTTTAGTGAAAGTGAAAGAATTGGAACCTAAGAGGGTATCCTCTCATCATCATCATCATCATCATCATAATGATAAAAATGATAAAGTGTCAGTGTTAATGATATACACATATTACTAATAATAAGTTTACATAGAACCTACTGTGTGCCAGGCACTGCTAGGTGCTTTACGGATATATTATCCTCACAACAACCCCACAGGGGAGTGCTACTATCATGCCCATCTTGTAGTTGGGGACACTGAGGCAAACAGAGGTTAAGTGACTTGGCCAAGGTCACGTAACTAGCTAGCGTCTAAGGCTAGGTTTGAGCTCATGGCTTCCTGACTCCACGCCCAACACTCTACCTGCTGTGCCACCTAAGGAAAGGCTAAACAAATTGTGTTACATGGTTGTAATGGAATATTGTGCCATTAAAAAAATGAGGAAACGGACAATTCCAGAGGAAACTAGGAAGAACTTTCTAATGTGATAGAGAGCAAAGTGAGCGGCATGAGGAGAACAATCGACATAATAAGAACGAGACTGAGAAAAACAATTTTGAAAGAACTCTTAATTCAATGCAATGATAAACCACGACTCCAAAAGAATGAAGATAAAATATGCCACCTTGTGATCCAGACATGTTGAACTTAAAACTCAGAGAGATAAGGCTTTGTGGCAGTTTGCTTTATGAGACTATGTAGGTATGTGGATTTCGCTTATTTATTTTTAAATGGTCACTGGGGTGTGGAGTGGATAGAAGGAAAGGAAAATTAATTGAAAAATTAAAATTAATTGGAAGGATGAAGTTAAAATAAATAAAAACTTCAAATTCTATTTTGTTTCTTTAAAGGGGTCCTAAAGGATGTGTCCATAAGGGTTTTTTGGCGGTTTACTCAGATGGCATTCTTTCAAATCCATTTGACATTACAAGATGCCACAATTCGGTAATGCCACGAGTTGGACGTCTCTGTGCTTTCTCCCCCCCTTACTATTTTCAGCTTAGAAAAGGAAGAATCAGGAAATGTCATCCCCACAGCTCTTGTAGCCCAGCCAATTTACATGTAATCTACATATGCGAGACTTGTTAAAGTAAGTACAGCTAGCGGGACCTGTCATAGCCACGCATCTCCATGGGACATCTTCTCCCTCGGACATATTCTCCACCCCAACCAAGCCATCAGCCATCTTCTCAGCCTGTTCTCTTTGCCGCCCTGCCATAGCAGCGTTGTCAGGGGCTTTGGTTGGGGTCTGAAATGGAACTTTGTGTCTCAGTTCATCTAACAAAATGACGGAATAGGTTGCCTGTATCAAATCTGGCTTCGTGCCCAGTGTAGCAATGAGATCTGCACCCCGGGCAATTCCATACTCTCCCATCATTTGCTGGTTATCACACATGGTCACGTCCTCATTTAGTTGGTAGCTATATCAAAGCAGGACAATAGGGTGCCACCTTTCCCCACACCCCTCCCTTCTGAGTTTCCCCGTAACTGTAAGAGACACCACCACGTCACCCGGGTTTGAAAGCTCAGCGTCAGTCTTGACTTCCAATTTCCCTGGCCCCATATATTCCAATCCATTGCCAAATCTTAGCATTTCTGCTTTTACAACATCTATCACCACCATCACCACCGTCACCTAGTCCGGGCTCTCATGCCTAGACTGTTGTCATCGCCTCCAAATTGGTATCCCTGCTTCAAGTCTCCCTACTCCAATCCGTCTCCTCCACTCAACTGCCAAAGGGATCATTACACCCAGTAATGCTCACTAATGCTCTGAGTGGCTCCCTATCATCTGTCCGATCCAATAGAAAAGTCCTCTGGCATTTAGGGCCCTTCACCGCTTGGACCTGTCTTCTCACACTTCTCACGTGTACGCTATGGCTCAGTCTACTGCCCGTACCTTGAACATGAGGCTGAATCTCCTCTGCGTTTGCACTGGCCGTCTCTCGTGCCTGGAATGCTCCTGCCTCTTTTATCCCTGCCTTCTTTTTCAAGAATTGGCTTGCTACCTTCTGCAGTACATCTTTGCATCCCCAGCCCTCACAAGTCACATGGTCCTTCTCCTCTAAGCTTACCTTCCTTCTGCTTTGTATGTAACATACATGTACCTATTTATTTCCATGTCGTTTCCCTTATTAGAATGTAAGCCCTTGAAGACAGGTTCAATTTTGGGTTTTTTTTCCTTCCTTTCTTTACATCCTCACTCATCTCTTAGCACAGTGCCCAGCACATTTGTTGTTGTTGCTTTTAAATTTATTTTATTTTCAACTCAGGGAACAAAACAAGCATTTTCATAATACAGTACAATAAAAAAGATGATTGCAAATGAAACTACAAATCTGCCATGTACAACCTGCTATTCCTCCAAGTACACAACAAAGTTATTGTGTAAATTTTTTTTCCTTTTTTCTTCCCTCCCTCCCCCACCCAGAGATGGCTACCATGAGATACAAATAGGTACATATGTATAAAATTATTCTATACATCTATCAGTTCTTTCCCTGGATGCAGATAGCTTCTTTCTTTATATGTCCTTTATTTTTAATTTGTGTTTTTATAATAGTCAATTGTTGCCGCGTCTTTTCAGTTATGTCCGACTCTTCATGACCCCACATTTGGGGTTTTCTTGGCAAAGATATTGGAGTGGTTTGCCATTTCCTTCTCCAGCTCATTTTACAGATGAGGAAACTGAGGCAAACAGGGTGAAGTGACTTGCTCAAGGTCCTACAGCTAGTAAATTCCTGAGGTTGGACTTGAACTCGGATCCTCCTGACTCCAGGTTTGGCATTCTATCCACTGTGCCACCTAGCTGCCCCGCCTAGCCCATAGTAGGCACTGACTCAATGCTTGTTGATTGATTGATAATAGCAATAATTGTCTACATCATACACTGACCAAGTTTTACATTGCCTGTGCTTGGCAGGGGGAGAAGTCTAGGACACAGGGGAAGTAGGCGGGTATGGCACAGGGTAGTTTACATTATTTGGCCCCCATTGCATGCCTTTGTGTATCTTCTATGTGAGTAAGGGATCAGGTTGGGCATAGGGCCTGGATCTGTGATATCACTAGATCAGAGAATGAGGAAACTCTTCCTACCAATGCATGTCGGCACCTTCTCGACGTCTTAAAGTCTTAGAGAATTGTCTGGATCATGAGAAATTAAGTGATTTGTTCAGGGTTAAAAAGTCAGGATGTGTCAGAGGAAGGACTTGAATCCAGGTCCTCTGGGCCTCAAGGCCAGCTCTTTAACCATTATACAACACTCCTTTAGAATAAAAGTGGAAGTGTTGCATCTTGCCACCATTCTAGCAGGAATACATATTGAATCCAAGCCTTAGGAACCAGTTTTTTTTTTCTTAACCCACTGTTTTCCCCCAATGTCATGGGGCTAAGTTACTCAACCTTGAGTTGCAAAAAAGTTTGCATTTACAACCTGTAAATTTGTGCATCTAGTTAATTTATGTAAGATTTTTGTACGTTGCCTTAATGTTCTCACATGACCAGTAGAATACCAAAATTTGTAAGTCATCCTAAGAGTTGAGAATTGTAATGCCCAACACATCATTGTGTAAGGAAAAATAAAAGTGCTGCAAGTAAACTGAAAAAAAAAAGAATAAAAGTGTAAACAAATAAGTGAACGTATGTAGGAGCTTCAGGTAGTAGTAGGGAGGTGTTGAGTCTACAAACATGTACTCTCATGGTCTGTGTGAACAATAGCTACAATTTATTTAGCACTCTAAAGTGTGCAAAGAGCTTTACACATATTATTTTGTCCTCACAACAACCCTGTGTGGAAGGTGCCATTATTATCCCCACTTTACAAATGGGAAAACTGAGGCAAACAGTAGTTAAGTGACTTGCCCAGGGTCACACAGCTAGTACGTGTTAGTGTCAGGTATTTTTCCCCCCACTCGAAGTCCAGCCCTCTATTCATTGTACCACCTATTTACCATTGGGCAATCTTATTCAGCGATGGAGGATTAAGCTCATTCATTAAGGATTAATTCATTAAGGCATCTTGACTCAGATCCATACCCTGATGTAATCCGTGCCCTGTTTCCTAAGTAATACAGGACCCAACCATGAACCACACGAAATGCCCCCTTATGCTACTAGAAATGATTGATTGATTATTCTCCCCAAAGGTATATGGCTAAGGGCCATATAGCGCAACAGTTGGGAAGATAGGAGAGGAAAACATCTCAGCTAAGTAAGAGTATTGACTATTCTCAGACTCTTAACTGCTGTCTGCTTTCTCCTTCTCCCAGGTACACTACACTGCAATTCACACAAGGCTTGGGCTCTCCTGTCCAGGATGACTCAAGGCAGTGCTGAGTTAGCTTAAAGACCCCCTCCTTCCCCAGTGGGTATGGGTGGAACCCTCAGCTGCTCATCTTTGGGGCCCAGCCCTAGAGAAATCCTTCACTCAGGGGCTGATTGATACTTTCACACCAGGCATTTAATTGAAAGGTGGGCCTTTCTTACACTCTTAGGCATTCCATATTTTGGTAACTGCTTCCTAGGTCTCCGTGTCCTTATCTGTAAAATGAGGAGACTGGACCAGACCATGTCTAGGGTCTTTGATAGCTTTTGACAACTTGGGATTCCATGCCAAACCTGTGGCATTAGAGCAGAGAGAACAAGCAAGGAAAGAAATCTGTCCTCCTCTCTTCCCCTGTGCCCCCCCCATTCCTTCTCTCACCAAAATCTAAATCACATGGAAGTCTAATGAGAGTCAGGCAAATGGTCCAGGCAAGACAGAGGTACCTGGGGACCAGGTGGCACATGTCAACTTCCTTCTCCTCCTCCAGCGACAGCCTCTGACTCCATTGGGCACAGATTAATGATGCCCCCACTGCAAATAATCAGTACTGGCTGCTGCATACGTGGCCTTAACTAAGGCTGGATACAGATGTTGGCTAATGTCACCTTGGTCCCATTAACTACAGACACCTGTTCATGGGGTAACAAGGAGGGGAGAGATGGCTACAAAGGGAAGTCTGAAAATATTATAGTGAGGGCAGGGACAGAGAATAAATGGGGAGATCTATTCTTTTTAGAAAATGACTCTTCAAATGAAATGAAATGAAAACCTAAAACTGAAAAGTGCATCTGTAGCAGGAAGCAGAGAACATGTGTATGAATGAATGGGCTTGTCCCATCCATCTTTGTTCCCGAGCATGTTTTTAAGGATATGCATATTAGATGCACTTCTCTCCCCATATATCTCTCTGCCTGTATCAATCCATAAATAAAATATACAGCTGCTATGCTAAAAGGTATTGCTTGTCTGCAAGATTCCCGCAGGTTAATTTCTCCTGCAGAGGGAACTGCCCTGGTTTACACTGACTTTCAATGACCTACTTGCATGCATGGATCCAGCCCTGCTTTCTCAGAAGTGGCCTGGCTTGTATGTGTGTAGGCAGGTATTCCTTGTGCTTGTATTATTTCTGTATTCTTCAAGCTCCCGGAGATCTGCAGGAAAAAACCCATATGTAAAAAGCACCTCCTTCGATCATATTTTTAGTTTGGAAATCTGACATGAACTGACATTATAGAAAATGGCTTCCCAAAAAATTGAAAGAGGAGAAAAAATGCATTTGTTTGTATTCTCTGTCATCATTATGGACGTCAGTGTTATTACTAGCATTTTAGTAATTGGGCATCATCCTTTCTTTTACTTCAGGGTTTCTCCCCTCCTCCACCTAAGACAGGGAGTCCTTCAGAATGGATTTTCCCTCACAACTGGATATTAATGAACTGGCTGGCTTTCTGTTGTTGAATATTATCTGATGGTGAAGTTGGTGCCTATGAATTTTGGGATGTTACTGTTGATCTCAGCAGCTTATCTCAGTGTGGCTTGGACTAAAATGGGAAAGTCCTGAATAATCTGACATTCACTGAAGTATTGGGTATTCTCAGAATGAAGAGTTGGTTTAATCACCATTATCAGATTAAAAAAATATAATTCCTGCAGCCCTTATTAATGCTGAAAAGTCTCATTTTCTGGTAATGGCCAACATGTGGATGGCACTGCAACCTTTGAGGTAAGATTTATAGTTAAGCCAAAGATTCAATGAGTGACCAGGGAATAAAGGAAGAAAACACATTTTTTTCATAAATCTTTTTTACTTATATAAATCATTCTACTCTCTATGGTGATATTTTTCTGAAATAAAAAACACCAGGAAAATAAATAAGAGATGATAGAAGATTAATTTATATAGAATGTTGCAGAATGCAATCATGGCAGAGAAAACTGTTCAGTGCATTGAGAATTATTTTGCTTCTTGTAAACTAGATTACAAAAAGTTGGATAAAAAAAATCAATGAACTATTATTTATGTTCCATTTAATCTCGGTGTTTTAATAACATCTATCTGACCAGCTTCGGTATTGATTTCCATTGCCTAGGGATACATTTAGCAAAAAACCAAAAAACCAAAAACCAAAACAAAACCCAGCAACTACCCTCTTGCCAACTTGCTTTTACTTCCTGTATTATTATTATTAACTGCATTATTATTATTAACATTATCAATATTATTACCAGAAATGCATAGTCCTGAAATGCATACATCTGTCTTCCACCTGAGAGACAACCCAAAATAGCTCAAAACCCAAATCTGTACCCAGCTTTTCAAAGCTCAATAGAAATGAGTCTCAGTGATGTTCCCACCGTACAACTGTGGGAATAAGTTTGTAACAAGGAGTAACAGAAACCTAGCTGAGCAGAGAGGTTTGCCTGAGGCAAAAATCAGAATTTCCGGGTCCTCCTCCACATTAGCATTTTCCTAGTGAGTCAACTGTGTTCTAAATGGGCCACTGAAATGATAAGCAAGGAAAGGAATTAGCATACAAAGGAAAGAATAAGGGAAAACCCCCACAATACTAGAAAACTAATAGATCTGTGCAGAGAATAAATACGGCTGTGTTTATAATATCATGATTATGAATATTCCAATGGATAAATTGCAGACTAACCTTCAGGATTTAGTATCACCTTTAAAATCAGGGATTTTAAAGAACTGGGGTACTATACAGTACATTTGTGGATTAGATGAAATCTAAGGTCCCTGCTGACTCTCAAATATTAGTTGAAGGGGTCTTAACCTGGGATTCATGAACTTGTTTTAAAAAAATACTTGGATAACTGCATTTTGAGATAATTAGCTTCCTTTGTAATGTCATATGTTTTATTTTGTGCATTTAAAAACATTATTCTGAGAAGGGGTTGTAGCAACAATTTGGCTAGCAGCTACTGTGGCTGTGTAAAACCAACAACAACCAGCACACAGAAGACCGCTAACACAGACTCTTTGATCTGCTTTACTAAGGAAAGCAACATTAAGGGGTTAACAATCTTACTTTTATCCAACATACAAATATCATTCACTTAGTTCAGGAGGAAAAGCCAGCACCCTGAACTTCAGAGCAAATACAAACAAATTACAAACATACACAATATAAACAGACCAAATCACAATTCATAGTTACCAGGAAAGCATCAACATTTGGATTCACAAGCCAGGGAGCTCTTAACAACGGCTGGCCCAGAGTCACATGCCACTCTTCCAGTGTCTGAGAGGCCCCAAAAGTCAAAGGCCAACCTTGGATCTTACATATCTGTGTCAGGGCCCAAAGGATTCACATCCAATTAGCAAAAGGGTGTGGGCCTGGGGCTTTGCATCCAGTAAGGCTTAGTCAAAGGCATTTGATTACTTTAGCATTTCTAAAAGAGAAAACAGTAAAAAAAAGTCCCACCTTAATTACCAGTACAGGGGTCCATACAAAGGGTCCAGTATGCAAAAAAGGTTCAAAACCTCTGGGCTAAAGGGGGAGAAATGTTGTCTCCCAAAGGTGATAACTCATAGGTTCAAATGAGATAATATATGTAAAGTGCTTTGTAAACCTCAAATGACTCTGTCAGTTATTATTATTATTGTTACACTAATCTGCCCACTTGCACTCTTTCTCTTTCTTCTCTCTCCTCTCTTTCTCTTTCTTTCTCTGTCTCTTCTCTCTCCTCTCTCTCTCTCTCTCTCTTTCTCCTCTCTCCTCTCTCCTCTCTCCTCTCTCCTCTCTTTCTCTTTTCACTGTCACTTAGTACATCTTGATCACTGCATCTAGAGCCCAGGGGTATTCAACAAAGCTGTATTTCTCAGTGTGGCAGAGTTGCTGTTTTCTCCAATATCACTTAATGGTGGTGATGGCTATTGGATCATATGGATTTTAGATCTAGAGATAGAAAAACTCTCAGAGGCTGTCTAGCCCAATGAGCCCAGGGAGGATAAGTGACTTTCCCAGAGTCACACAGATTAGACGTAGGGTTTGAACCCACATCCGCTGGCCCCAGAGCCAGTTTCATTGTGTTCCTGACAATGCTTCCTCAAACCATGGTGTCTTATGAGTGTTTGGACAAGGTAAGGGCAGTGGAGGGGAGGACAGCCATATTTCCCTTGTCTGGATCTGTGATTTGATCATTGCAGAGAATTCCTTATATGGAAACACCAAATGCAAACCTCTGCATTTTACTGTCTCAGAGGGCTACCTAGAACACTAAATAAAAGATTAAGGGACTTGCTGAGGGTCACATAGACAATTTATGTGAGAGGCAGAATTCAAACCCAGCTCTTCTTGACTCCAAGGCAGGCCTCCCTTTGCCTATAACATAGCCATACTAATAAATGAATAAAAGCAACATTTTCCTAGAGTCAGGCAACCAGGACCTACCATGCTAACTCTCAAACAAAAAGGAGGAAAATTATATTTATGAACATATATGTGTGTATGTGTGTACATACACACACATGTATACATATGCATGTATGTATGTGTATACACATGTATACATATGCATGTATGTATGTGTATACACATGTATACATATGCATGTATGTATGTGTATACACATGCATACGCACACACACACACATGTATACACACACACACATACATACACGCACACTTCCCAACAGAAGATATATAAAGGCAGCAATTTGATTTCCTTTGGGAAAAGCACCCTATGAAAAATATTTCTACAAACGTATTTATTACCATATATTCATGCATGTATATACATATATATGCATATGTATACACACATATATGAACTGGGAGCACCATTTGTTTTTCTGGTTGATAAAAGCAGACTTGGAATGCTCTAGTTTCTTGCTGGGATCCTGGGCTTTGAAGTCTTTTGGGCCAAATTTTCGAAGGGCTTCTTGGTTACAGCGCAGTCCAATTTCATACACACATTCAAAGCAGTTGACCTCAGAAGTAGGTGTTCAAAGGCTGGGTTGTGCTGGCTACTGGGCCAATGGCTAGCTAGGGGTGTCCATTAAAGACCTTCAGGGGCAAGAGCCTGTTGGTTTACATGATCATGACCTATGTTTGCTTTGACTTCAATGTCTGATCAGTCATAACACCTTGCATTGGTTTACAGTAATTTATCACTTCTCAGGGCAGGGCACGGAAGGCTGTAAAGTGGAAGCAGCACAGTAGAGTGGAAATTATGTTAGATCTGTATGTTGTCAGAGAACCCCGGTTCAAATCCCAGGTCTGCCACTTACTACTTCAGTGTAATCTTGGCTTGTCTGAGCCTTAGTTTCTGCAGCTGTAAAATGAAGGTATTGGACTAGAGGGTCTTCTAAGGTCCCTTTTGCCTGTAAATCTCTGGTCCCATTTCTGAAGACCTATGAGAGATACATGGATCCCTTTTCCTGGGTTTTGTTCTCTGCTTGTCCTCCCAGCTCAAAGATCCAAATTGTTTTCTGGGTATGGTCGTTAAGGTCTCTATGCCTCTGCATGGCCAAGCTCATGGTTTCTAAACCACAGTCCAAGTGCTGCCGCTTGACAGATGCTGCTGTTTAAAAATAGATCCCAAAGTATTTCAGGATGCTCCTCTACAGCTGAACTATTTCCCATTCTCCTCTGGTCTGTCCTTATGCTCCAGTCTGAACAAGAACACGGCGCAGGACTCCATGGAATGGTGTTTTGTGTTTTTTTCCTAGGGGGACCACAAGAGGCCATTTCTTAGCTCTTGGAGAATTCTAGGGGCCTTCACACCAGCAGATTTCATCTGAAGGTTTGCTTCTGGAAACTTTCTAATTCAGCTCCTCTGGATGAAGTGTTGGGAGGTTTGTGGCAACTCTTCTTCAAGCAAATCTACTGGAGCCATTTTTCCAACAGCCAGCATGTGCTCATATCATGTCTCTGTGTCACATTTTGGTAATGCTCACAATATTTCAATTTTATGGTGATCTGAGAGCAATGATCTTTGATGTTACCATTGTAACTGTTTTGTCATACCTATATAAGATGGCAGACTTAATAAATGTTGTGTGTCTTCCAGCTGCTCCACCCACAGGCCATTCCCCCTCTCCTTTGACTCCCTTATTCCCTGAGACACAACAATATTGAAACTAGGCCAATTAATAACCCTACAATGGCCTCTAAAGGAAGAGTCAATCTATAGGCAAACCTCATTGTTGTCTTATTTTAAGAAATTGCCGCAGCCACCCCAGCCTTGAGCAACCATCGCCCTGATCAGTCAGCACCATCAACATTAAGGCAGGACCCTCCACCAGCAAAAAGATTATGACTCACTGAGGGCTCAGATGATGGTTAGCATTTTTTAGTAATAAAGTATTTTTAAAATTAAGTTTTTTACATTGTTTTTAGATATAATACTATTGTACACTTAATAGACTACAGTAAAGTGTAAACATAACTTTTATATGCACTGGGAAACCAAAAAATTTGCATGACTTGCTTTATTGTGCTATTCATTATATTGTGGTGGTCTGGAACCAAACCCACAGTGTCTCTGAGATACCCCTGTATAACCATTAAGCTAGTCGGAACTGGATATTTGAAGGAGGGAATCTGGAGAGAGTGTTCTAGCCCAACCTTGGATAAGGAGAATTGCTTAGAAGAAGGAGAAAGGTGCAGAAGGCTAGCACCTATATCTTGGCTTGGGTTTCTCCTTTACAACCCTCTCTCCCCCTACACGCACAAACACAGGCACACAGACACAGAGACATAGACACACAGACAGACAGACACACAGACACAGACACATACAGACAGATAGACAGACACACACACCCCTCTTGACTTGTAAACTTTGGGGTATTTTAGACTTCTATCTTTCCTTTGGTGTTCTAGAAGCCTCCTTGGAATTGCTGATGACAGGGTTTTAATTAGGAGCCAAAGATAAAGATTCAAGGCTCTGCAAAAGAACAAAGAAAAAAAGGACATCATACCTGAGAGGAACAAGTCGAGGACCCCAGCAAAGGGGCCCTCTAGGACCTGTGGTTTAGCTTTTTGCCACATGCTATCTAGGCTTGAGCCCACTTCTCTCCTTTTTAAAAGCTAATTAAATCTATCCAAGTGGATAGCAATGGATAACCATGGCTGGAAGCATATTAGTTGGGGAGGGGATGTGAGCTATGTAGAATTAAAAAGATATTCCCCCAACCCCCATTCCAGACCACCACAGCCACTCCTCAAACCCT
The DNA here is from genome assembly GCF_011100635.1 of Trichosurus vulpecula. Taxonomy (NCBI): domain Eukaryota; kingdom Metazoa; phylum Chordata; class Mammalia; order Diprotodontia; family Phalangeridae; genus Trichosurus; species Trichosurus vulpecula. The sequence goes on along the minus strand of NC_050576.1, from coordinate 267,276,320 downwards.
GAAGGGACAAATACCCAGCCTTTCTCTTGGGGTCCTAATTCATTAGTACATGTGGGAAGTGGGATTAAAAAAAAAAACCCAATCCAGAGCCTCCACATGCTCCTCAGACATGGAGGGATGGATGGTGCAAATGACAAGAGGTGAGGCTTGGAGGGCTGAGTCTGGCTAATAGCTAACAAGACGCTGAACTGGGCAGAGCTGGGGTTAAATTCACTAGAAGAGGCAGTAAATAAAATTGTCTTCTCATAGCTCTAAGGAGTTAATTCCCCTCCAAACTGATTTGCTTTTCATCAGCAGGATTATCTCCAAGGTGTGGCACAGAAGGATGAACACCTAGGCTCGATTTTTCAGAGATGGTTCATTTTTTCTTTTTTCGATCTGAGCTTTTGAAAGGTTTTTGCCTGTTAGCACAAATTGAGGCCAGAGATTAAAGACTTTGGATCTTCCTGCAGCAGCACTTTGGGAAAAGCTCCTGGAAGTGGCTGCATCTCTGTTTTCCCTCATGTGTAAAGTTGATGGAATAATCCCATGAAATTGAACGTAATTTCAAAAACATATTTGTGATAGACTCCTGGGGTTATGGTGATTTACTGACTGATATTTGACACATTTGCAAAATGCATAATTTGCAATTCCTGCAAATCTTCTTACACTTAGACTGTCATCTTCTCTTTGAAAAGATGTACCTTTCTTCTAGCCAATTATTCTCTGGTTCAATCACACAAAGTTTATGCTTGGTGCACACCAGCGATGCCAAAAAATCACTAAAAGCAAATGACTGGAACTGATTTTTTAAGACCTTGGATGGGAGCCTGCCAGAGTATTTTTTTCTTCTATTTTTTAGTTCTCTAGGGGAAGCTTGGAGTGTTTCCTCTAGGACAGCTTGAGGCTCCCAAATTGACCTCTGGAGAAGCAAGCTAAAATACACGGAGATATTGTGGTGACATCACTAATTCAACAAGGCAAGCTTTCCCCATCCCTAGCAGAACCCTTATTCCCAAATAATTGGGAGGCATTTTATGGGATGATTCCAGGGCAGGCCACAATGGGAAGATGATCCAACATTATAATTTCAACTTTTTGTTTTTGAAAAAATGCCTTATGCTCATGAGATCATAAATTTAGACCTAGAAGGGATCTCAGAAGTCATCTAGCCCAACCAGCCTCCTCATTCTACAAACTGAAGGCCAGAGAAGTGAAATGATTTTGCCCAAACTCCGAGAGGTAGTAAATGGCAGAGCTAGGATTTGAACCCAGGTCCATTGTTTAGCACAGTGCCTGGTACACAGTAGGCACTTAATAAATGTTTATTGATTGGCTTCAGATCTAGGACTCATTCTTTGGAAATTGCCTTGGACACTCTTCTCTTGTAGAGATGAGCACAATTAACTTCTCTGTTAATTCTTGAGGGATATCCTATTAATGTTGGTATTCGTACAAAGCAGAGAAAGAAAAACCCAAAGTCTGAACAGATGAGAATGAACTGGATGGAGTTCAGAGGATGTTAGCTCTAGAGCTCAAAGGAACTTGGTAGGACATTTAGTCCAACCCTGTCATTTTATAGATGAGGGTGCTCATTCCCTGAGAGGTTAATGACCTGTTCACAGGCACAGAGTGACCCAGCTGAGATCTGAATCCAAGTACTGGGACTCCAAGACCAACATTTCCCCCATTATATCACATTGCCTGCCATGTCAAAGACGGATTGACCTCCTTTGGAATGGGTTACTGTTCTGGGGCTATGTGATGTAACTGCTGATACAGCTTGGAGAAGGAGAGCCAGGAGTGTGTGTGTGCGTGTGTGTGTGTGTGTGTGTGTGTGTGTGTGTACTGTGCAGTGACTTTGCTTCATTCATCTTCAGCAAATATTTCAGTTAGGAACTTTAGCTTCTCAACAGATCTAAACAATGGCACTCCACATCTACCACACCTTCAGGAAGCCTAGAGAGCAGTTTCTTTTACTTATGGTCCTGGGCAGGTTTGGGACAGCCAGCTGCTCTAATCACAGACTTTCCTTTCAGTAACTGGAAGGGGTAAGGGGGCTGAGTGGTAGACAGAATCACATTATCTCAGAGTTGGGAGGGGCATCAGAGGTTAGTTAATGTAAACACTCCCTGAACAAGAATCCATTCTACAACCCAACAAAGAGGCTTGTAGTAGATGGAAGTCTATGGTTCCCTACATTTTACCTTCTGTGAAAAGGGAGAATTTGCCCCATGGTATAGAGCAAAGAGACAGAGGAGCTGGGTTACCATTTGTACCGCCTTATGTTACCATGTGACATTGGATAAATTGTCTCCCAGGGCCTCAGTTTCCCATCTTGAAATTCGAGAGTTGGATTAGATCATCTCTGAGATCTCTTCCAGTTCTTTATCAGGAGGTTGGCAAAGAGAAGACAAATAGGAGGAGTCGGCCAGAGGAGCCAAAAGACTCCAGGGTATGGAATAAGGAGAATAAATCAAGAGGCTAATGGGATATGAGGAAGGATGGGCAGCACCAGGGAGGGGACAGGAGAGCCAGCCACAGATAAGAGATGATAAGGCGGCAGCAATGCCAAGAAAAGGGAAGAAAGGAGAAATAATAATAGAGGACAGAGAAGAAAAGAAAGGAGGAGAGAGAATAGAGACCAAACACAGAGGAAAGATAAAGGTGGGGAAAAAAGAAAGAAAAAAGTAAGGAAATAGGAGAAGCCAGGGAGACCGGTCAGAAAGATGGAGAAAAGCCAAGTGTTCAAGAAAAGCTGGTCTTGTTCCTTATATTAGAGGGATGTGTTGGCTCACAGAGGGCTGATTCAGGCGTAAGATGTGTAGTATGGGGAAGGGCCAACGGTGCCCAAAGAGATAGAGAAATGCCAGAGGGAAGCAGCCTGGAAAAGGCAGGTTTTCTGGCCTTACACGTTTATATATTGCATCATTTTCTCCCTTTTCAATAAGTACTTCCCAAAAGAGGCAGAGACACCTCCCTTCTCCCTTCCAACTCTACATAGAAAATTCAGAGCTGTACTTTTACTTCTAATGTAGCAAACTCAGTGGAATGTTTTCTCTGCACTCCTCCCTTCTTCTCTATTTCCCCACAATCCCCCCTTTTCCTTTTCCAAAGGCCCACAGACATTTCCCTTCTGTGATTTTGACATCCCCTCTCTCCTCCACGAGACCTGGGTAGTCTTTAAACCTTTTTATGTCTCCCTTAGACTCTTAAAAATACTATAAACACAGGGGCTCTTAGAATCCGACCTTTCAAAATCATCACTACCCACGATGCTCTGCAGTGGTGTTGGTGAGAAGACAAAAATGTCCTTTTTGCTTATCCAACCACAGAGCTCGCTGCTTTCTTGAGGACTTAGAGTTCCTCTGTTAACCCTTTGTTATATATGAATGATATAACTGATTTTATCATATATTGAGGCATACAGATACAATCCAATATATGATCATCATATGTATTAATTATTTTGTATAATAATACTTAAATGGTTTTAATAAAGATGCCTGCTCTTGAATAGAGAAACCTTGGTCTTTCTCCATCAGTCCCTTAAGAGAGGCTGTGCTCACAGTGTCATTTATCATTTGTGATCTTCTGGACTCCTTTGTTTGATCACTCTACTCCAGACTCCTCTGTATTGCCCAGATTCATGGAGGGATAGAGACTTGGGGGGTTCTTATACTAAAAAGGCTTAACAGATTAGCTACACAATACACAGTAGTAAATGGCCATAGTAATCTAGTATTTGGCAAGTCCAAATATCCAAGATTTTGGGACAAGAAATAACTATTTGACAAAAATTCCTGGGAAAACTGGAAAGCAGTTTAGAAGAAAAGAAGTATAGACCAATATCTCATACTATATACCAAGATAAGGTCAAAATGGGTACATGATTTACCCATAAAGGGTGATATCATGAACAATTTAGAAGAATATGGAATAATTTACCATCAGACCTATGGATAGGGAAAGAATTTGTGACCAAATAAGAGACAGAGAGAATTATGGAATATAATATGTATAATTTAGATTATATTAAATTAAAAAGTTTTTCTATAAACAAGACCAATGCAGCCGAGATCAGAAGGAAAGCAAGAAACTGGGAAAGAAATTTTACAGCAAGTTTCTCTGATAAAGTCTTCATTCCTCAAATATGTAGAGAATGGAATCAAATTTATGAGAATATGAGTCATTCCCCAGTTGATAAATGGTCAAAGGATATGAACAGGCAGTTTCAGAAGAAGAAATAAAACTTTCCATAGTCACGTGAAAAAATTCTTTAAATCACTATTGATTAGAGAAATGCACATTAAAAGCAACTTTGAGGCATCACCTCACACCTATCAGATTGGCTAATATGACAGAAAAGGAAAATGACAAATGTTGGAGGGAATGCAGAAAAATAGGAATACATGCATTGTTGTTGGAGCTGCGAACTGATTCAGCCAGTCTGAAGATTGATTTGGAACTATGCTTCAAGGGCAATAAAACCACATATCCTTTGACCCAGTAATACTACTACTAGGTCTGTACCCCAAAGAGAGCAAAGGAAAAGGACCTATATGTACAAAGATATTGATAGCAGCTCTTTTTGCAGTGGCAAGGAATTGGAAATTGAGGAAATACCCATCAATTGGAGAATGGCTGAATAAGATGTGGGATATGATTGTGACAGAATACTATTGCTTTATAAGAAATGACAAGCAGGATGCTTTCAGAAAAACCTGGGAAGACTCACATGAATTGATACAAAGTGAAATGAGCAGAACCAGGAGAACATTGTACAAAGTAACAGTAATATTGTATGATGTTGTGAATGGCTTAGCTACTCTCAGAAATACAATGATCCAAGGTAATTCTGAAGGACTTATGATGAAAAATGCTATCCATCTCCAGAGAACGAACGGATGGAGTCTGAATGCAGACGAAAGAATACTTTTTTAAAAAAACATCCTTTATTATTCTTGTTTTTTTGGAATATGGCTTTATATTTTGGGAACATGGCTAATATGGAAATGTTTTGCATGACCGTACATAGGGTAAGGAGGTAATTTGGAGTTTAAAATTTTAAAAAACTTAAGTCAGAAATTTTTGTTTGCATGTCATTGAGAAAAATAAAACCGAAAAATTAAAAAAAGGACTTAATATTTATTTATTAAGCATCCAGCAACTGTCAGGGGTTGGGAATTCTCCTTAAAGCCACCATTTTATTGCTGATCTGAACATTTGTGCCATCACTATGATTTTCTTAATTTTAAGAATGCTCTTACACACGGGAAAGTCACACAAATGAAGTATGTAAAAGTAGCAGTGGGGTATGTTGGAATATTTACTTGATTTAATGTAAAAGGGCCTGGGTTCAATACTATCTCTGTTACTCATTGACTATTTCATTTCTTTGGGTCTCAGTTTCCTTTCCTGTAAAATGAGAGCATTCAACTTGATGATCTCTAAGGCTCTTTCCAGCTCTAAATCTGAGTTCTTATAACAGCTAACATTTATGTAACACCGTAGAGTATGTTATCTCATTTGCACAACAACCTTGGGAGGCAGGTGCTATTATCATCCTTATTTTATAGAGGTAAAGTGACTTAGTTAGAGTCATGCACCTAGGAAGTATCTGAGGCTGGATTGGAACCCAGATCTCCTACGATCTCGCATTCTTATGCACTGTGCCACTGAGCTGGCAAAATGGTTTAAAGGACACACTGGAAAAGATCATCCCCACCCCAGACCCAAAATATCTCCTCTCAGACTTGCCAAAGTACCTGAAATTTTGCCGAAGATTAATCTTTGGAAGGATTATGCCTTTGGTTTTCTCTATTAAGAAGCAAATATTCCTGGGAGGAACGGTAAGCATTTATCGCTATTGATGTTGTCATTCAAATTTGGTTAACAGAGAATCCCCGGCGTTGTGCTCTAACAGGTGACCCCAGGTCCTACCAAGGTGGGATCTTTATTGGATATTTGTCACAAAGGCCAGCCAAGGTTGATGGAAGGAGGGGAAGGGAAGGTCAGGGTTGGGTGGGATGTTGGAGTGGCAGGCAACGTGAAGGCACTAGCTAGGATGATGGTGTGTGCGTGGGTGTGTGTATGCGTGTGTGTGTGTGTGTGTGTGTGTGTGTGTGTGTGTGTGTGTGTGTGACTATAAGAGAGGCAGGAAGCACAAAGGGGCCAGAGAGGCACTGAACACAAAATTCTCCACTTTGCCTGGGGCTGGCTTTGTTTATGTTGATTTCCATGTGCTTGAGATGACAATGTCTTGGATGGAAACCAGACTTTATAAAATCCAGGCAGGGTTGGTTGCATTTGATTCACCCAAAGCATGCCTAACCTGATTTTGGAAAAGCTTCCCTCCTGGAAAAAGGAATTTTGGCCTGTGGGTGCTTTCCCTGATTTGACTCTCTTCACCTGAGACAGTGATTGGTTGCATGTGTGCGAGGGGCTCAGGGTGAGACACACAGACGCACACGTGGAGGGAATTTTTCCAGGAAATAAAATGTACATTTCACTGAAGTCCCTAACACAGCTAGGGCTTCTGAACACTTTTCTCCCACTGAAATCATTGGAACGGATGACCTGGAAATGGGTGAATCCAGATTGTGTCCCTCTGTTTCACTGATGTAACTTGCCAGGTTTCTTTGGACCTAGACCAGATCTTCAGGGAAAACAGTTTAGAACCTGAGCTGTCTGGGTCAAACCCCACTGTTTGGCAAACCAAGCCAATGGCTTCCCTACAGAAAGTGGTCTGGGCCTCATGGTATATTTCTTTTCAAGGATAAAGGCAGAGGGGAGTCTAGGCACACATACAAAGACGGGTAGGGATTATCCATGTCAGTTTAGTTAAATAGTACTGTCTTCTTATAGTATGGGGGATGGAGACCCGGACTGGGAGTTAGAAGGTCCAAGTTCAAATCCCAGCTCAGTCACTGTTGAGCTTATCTGACCCTGGCCAAATTATTGAGTCTCTCTAGGCTTCTTTCTCAGGTGTCAATAAAAGGGAGGAAAAGGAACAAGTACTTGTTATGTGCCTACTATATACCAGGGGGTTCTAGGTGGTGCAATGGACAGAGTGCTGGGCCTGGAGTCAGGAAGACCTGAGTGTAAATCCATCTCAGAGGCTTATTAGCTGTGCGACTCTGGGCAAGTCATCTAACCCTATTTGCCTCAGTTTCTTCATCTGTAAAGTGATCTGGAGAAGGAAATGGCAAATCACTCCAGTATCCTTGCCAAGAAAACCTCAACTGGGTCATGAAGGGTTAGACATGATTGAACAACACCTATATGCCAGACACAGTGCCAAGCACTCTACAAATATTATTTTGTTATATCCTCACAACAATCCTGGGACGTGGGTGTCGTTATTATCCCCATCTTATAATTGGGGAAACTGAAGCAGATGGAGGTGAAGGGTCTTATAAGAAAGTGTGAGGCTACATTTCAGCTCAGGTCTTCTCTGTGCCACCTAGTTTCCTCTAAAGGCAGTGGTGGCAATCAATGTCTAATGTTCCTCCTAGCTCTGGGTCCTGAGGTTCTCTGATTTTCCAGTAGTTTGGTACACACACTGAATCAAAGCATTGAGACTGACCTTGATCTTCCAAGTCCCTGAAGAGGACCCCAGAACAAGTGCCCCCTCCCCCAGAGGTGGTGAAGTGTCCGGTTCACTTATCACTTAATTTGACAACAGTGAAGACGGAATGAATTTTGTTTGTTGGAGTAAAGTCTTCAGAAAAGCTTTGGCCTAAAATAAAAAATTTGTCACTTACATTTACCAGAATCTATTTCAAGAAAACATTAGTACTAAATGCTGGAGGGACTTGGGGAAGAGAATCCACAGATTTCCTTATGTTTTACCCTTCGGACTTCAGCCCCTAAAAAGTCAGTTCTCAATCACCAGAGGGAGCAGGGGATAGAGAGAGCGTGAAGAATTGAAATCCACAGGTAATACCGAAATCTCATTTCATCCATTGGTTTCGGTCGGTCTCCTCCCACCCCCACCCCCCAACACCTTCTGCTAGAGCTGCTAACAATAGCAAAAAGGAATGGGCTAAATCTCTTTCCTTCTAGCTCTTAGGTACAGTTGCTAACAAATAGTGGGGACTATGGACTGGCAGAAGGGAGGGAGAGGAGAGGGAGGGTGGGTGAGGAGCCAGGATAATGCCCAAAGTCAGGGTCAAGCAACAAGATTCCCCAGACCACACACATGTGCCATGCATTTATCCAGATGTTCCACTGAACAACACATTCTACTCTATGAAAGTGCTCCCTGGCCCTGACAACAGTGTGCACAGGGGAGAAACAATCATCTTTTAAGTACTTTTTTTTAAAGGGGTATTTAATTGCCAGAAGAAGGCAACCTTGGGATGAAAGAGAGCATTTTCCCCTGTCTAGTCTAAACCATATTTCATTGTGGATTTTGGCTTTGGAAATGAACTGGAGACTCTGGTCTGAGTCCCATTTGTTTTGCCACAAATCCACTGAGTTGAAAACAAAGAAAGCTGGTGCCAGTTTGTAAACAAGACTCAGAAAGATTTCTTAACCACACGACATTTTCCACATTCATTCATTCCAAAAATCTATTAATAATTTATTGAATGAAGTGCTCTGTGCTAGAATTTGGGGGAGAGGCGATGATGAGGCAGGTTATGATGCTGACCCTCATTGATATGGGGGTCAAGACAGCGACACAGTTAACTATGACACAGGAGATCACAGGATAAGCGCATTAGACAGATGCAGAACAAAATGTTCAGTATAGTCCATAGATGAGTACTGATGGGGGGGGCAGCAGGGAAGGTTTCCTGAAAGAAGAGCATTTGAGGTAGCCTTTAAAGGAACTTTGGCAAAGAAGGGGAAGGAAGTCAGTGGAAATGGCATGACCCAAGGACTGATGACAGTACAATGAGCATTCTGGGGGCTGAGCCTTGTCGTAGGAAGGGAAGAAGGAACTTATCAAGGGCCCACTATGTGCCAGGCACTGTGCCAAGTGCTTAGCAAATATTATTTCATTCGGTCTTCATGACAGCTCTGGGAAGTAGGTGCTATTATTATCTCCAATAAGGGATACTGAAGGATGCCTGCTGAGGAAACTGAGTCAGTTGTAGATTAAGTGACTTGCCCAGGGTCACACAGCTAGTAAGTGGATTTGAACTCAGGTCATCCTGATCCATTGTGCTACCTAGGGGAATTACGTAAAGGAATCAGGATTTGCAGATTTCGGAGGCTGCATGTAGTCACAGAGTCCAAGAGTTGGAAAGGATACCAGGGCTAATTTAGTCCATTTTGAGAGTCAGTGTGCCATAGTGGATAGGGTACTAGACTTGGAGCGAGTGTTCGAATCCCACTGCAGGTACTTGCTAGTTGTGTGGCCCTGGGCAATGAGAGCTAACATTTACAAGGGGCATTAAGGCTTGCAAAGCCCTTTACTTCGCTTTGATAATATAACTGGGCAAATGTCAACATTTCTGTGCTTCGGTTTCCTCACCTGCAAAATGCAGGCGCTGGACTAGGTGATGATGATAAAAGTAATAAGAATTGATAAAGCACTTTAAGGTTTGTAAAGTACTTTATATATATTGGATCATTTGATTCTCACAATGGCCTTGTGCGATTACTGTCCTCATCTTACACAGGAGGAAATGAGGCTGAGACAGGTCAAGAGATTTGCCCAGGGTCACACAGCAAGTAAGTATCTAAGGCAGGATTCAAACCCAGCTCTTCTTAACTCTACCCACTGTCCTACCTGACTAGCCTAGGTGACCTCTCAAGTGCCTTCCATCTCTAAATCTATCACCCCATGAACTGGTGCTTACACAAGAACAATCTCTATGATGGGCCTCCAGTGAGAGGGGACCTCAGGCGGCAATGCAATCTGCCTTGGTTGGCTATTTTTTGCAAAGTTTTTCTTTATGCCAAGCTTCAATTTACCCCCCCCCTTTTTTTTTTTTTTGCAACTTTTACCCATTGATTGTAGCTCTGCCTTCTGAGGTCAAGAAGAACAAATTTCAGGCTCTTAATTTTATAGGCATGGAAATTGATGTTCAGTATCATTAACTCGGCTAAAGTCACACAGGTAGGTTGTAGCGGAGCTGGGATTTGAAGCAAGGTCCTCTGACCTGGGCAGCTAGGTGGCACAGTGGACAGAGCATGGGGCTTGTAGTCAGGGAGACCTGAGTTCAAATGTGACCTCAGATACTTACTAGCTGTGTGATTCTGGACAAGTGACTTAACCCTGTTTGCCTCAGTTTCCTCGTCTGTAAAATGAGCTGGAGAAGGAAACGGCAAACCGCTCCAGTATCTCTGCCAAGAAAACACCAAATGGGGTCACAAAGAGTTGGACACAACTGAACAACCTCTGACTACAAATCCCGTGTTTGTTCTACTTTGTCATGCGTCCTCTCAAGGACAAGCCTGAAATATTCTTTGACTTTTCTATCAGAGATGATGATCATGATGATTAAAAAAAAAACAACAACAATGGAGGGGCCTTCCGTCAAATAACTGAAAACTAGACTGAGATATGGAGATCCCCTACCCCTGCCGTTTTCCAGGAGGTCCGTGTGTCCTGTTTCCCTTCCAAAAAGTTTTGGCATCAAAAGTTGGGAGTAAGATATTCCTTTTTCCCCCAAGCTTCCCATCCTTCTCCCTGAGGTGCCATCGCCTCCTACTCTTCAACACAAACCCACAACGAGAATTAGATATGGCCCACCGCATCTTTGCAGATGGTGTGGCTTCCTACAAAGTGAGAAGACATTTTATTCAGTGTGATGTCTGACTGACATAATTAATGAACATAATTAAAAAACAAAAATGCAAACCATGAAATATGAACAAAATGGTTCCAGTAGATTGAATATGGTCCTGGGAGGTCAGGAGGCCTGTGCTAGCTCCTAAATATTTGGCCCCAGGCAATTCCCTCACCTTTTTGTGTTGCTCTTTCTTGATGCATAAAGTGACTGATGAAAAGCATATAAAACTGTGAGATGTAGAAGAAAGGAACCTTTGAGCTCATCTAGTCAATCCTCCATTTTACAGGTTAGGTAAGTGAGGCCCATGAGGTCTCTGGAATATTGTGGGCTTAAATCATATAACATGTGTAAAAGTTCTCAGGGAAAAAGGCACTGTGCCAAGAAAGTATGGCCCCAGGCAGCTGGTATAGAGGGTATAGAGTGCTGGGCCTGGAGTCAGGAACAAGTGAGTCCACATCCAGCCTCAGCTACTTATTAACCGTGTGACCATGAGCAAGTCACTTAACCTCTGCTTGCCTCAGTTTCTTCAACTGTAAAATGTGGATACTAGAGCTTATTTTGCAGAGTTGTTGTGAGATAAGATTATATTTGTAAATGTGCTTAGCATGGTGTCTGGCATATAGTAGATGCTTTATAAACACTTACTCCCTTCCCCCATCAATGACAGCAATCACAAATCAAATCTTACAGTTTCAGCATCTCTACTTTGAACCCTGACGAGAATTTATAGGTTTAAGGTTTATGGGGATATTGCTAAGTGAGAACCTTTCCAATGATCAGGTCTTCCAAGAGGTCAAAGTATCTGTACGTGTTGGCAGTAAGCTTCTGCCCCCTTCCCATCTCCAATACAGTACCCCAAGGAGTCTAGCGCCTCCTTCTGGTGACTTTTCAGCAATGGGTCATAACTCAATGTCAGCTACTGCTGGCTTGGTTCTGTGGGGTCAACTACTCAGAACATTTCCCTTATTTTACAATATCTAATCCTGGATGGAACAAATACCAAGATAGCAATTCTATTTTATAGCTCGTTCCCTATTTCCTCTCCTTTGTCTGCCCAATGACAAGCCTGAATCACAGCCTTTTTCTGGTACTATTATCTGTTTGCTCTGTGATCATGAATGAGGGGTGATTTAGACGATTTAGGTAAAATTCAGCACTTTGGCAAGGGAGGATCAAGAACAGTCCACTAGGATCACAGCAGGCCCTGTCCATGACTTTCCATACCATCAACCAGCATTGCTTAGATTTGTGTTGTATAATGGAAAAATAGGCAGGAGACCTGAGTTACAGTTGTGGCACCTCTGCTTCCAGTGCTACGACCTTAGATTAGTTAAAAATTTTCTGTCTCAGTTTCTTTGTCTTTAAAATGGAAATAATACTTACAGAGTTATAAGAAAAGCAATTTGCAAACCTTCATTGCTAAAGATATGTAATTTGGGCTTACTACTAGTGACTCCTTTTGCCATCACTTGAAAGACTCATGGCCTTCCATTTGTTACTACTGTCTTGATAAATATAGCGACATCTTTGGGCTTGACCTCTTTGGGGCTGGGGTGCAAGAGTGAGGAAGGGTGTAATGAGTAGGAAGCCCTATGGCAGGACTATCTACCGAAAGCATAAATCTTATGCTATAAAAATGTTTTAATAATCTTGATGCCTGATGTATTTAATCACAGAATCTCAGAGTTGGAAATGACCTCAAAGGCCACCCAATCCAGCTTGAACCTGAACAAGAATCCTCTTACCAACTAGGGCTCATTTAACTTCTGCTTCGAGATCTCCAATGAAGAAGAACCAAGCTCAAGGCTCCCCAAAGAAGCTAATTACTTTTTGGAATAGATTCAATCATTAGGATGTTTTTCCTTATACCAAGCCTTAATCTACTTCTCTGAAACTTCCATCCCCAGTTCCCAGTTCTATACTCCTGGACCAAGAGAATGACTCTAATGCCCTTCAAATACTTGAAGACAGCCATCGATGTCACCTCCTATGTCTTCTATTGTCTAGGCTAAACCACCTCTAGTTCCTACAACTGACCTCTAGAGGTAGTCTTATCAGAGCACACGACAGGAGAACTATCATCTTCCTTGTTCTGGATGTTAATAATTCTCTTGAGGCAGCCTAGGATAGCATTAGTTCTTTGTGGCCGCTATGTCACATTTTTCACTCATACTTAGCTTGCGACCAGTTTAAATTTCCATATTTTTTTCTCTCTTGGAATGTATTTGGTCCCACCTCTTCCATCCTAGACTTTTTGAGGTGAATATTTAAACCTAAATGTAGGACTTTACATTTATCCCCCACATTACATTTATTCCTTATATTAGATTAAATCCATGGTCCTAGCCTGTCAAGATCTTCTTTCTGGATCCTGGTTCTGATTGCTAACATATTCATTATTGCTCTTAACTTGGTGACAAAGAAGGTTTCATTTCTGTCTTTCTATCCCCAATGTCTAGAAGACACTTAATGAATTCTCGTTGAATTGAATCTGAAATAAAAATGTTAAATAGCCCAGAATCAAGGGCAGATCTTTGTGGCACTCCATTAGATATCTCCCTCCAAGTTGACATTGGTCCATGGATAACTATACTTTGGGTGTAGCCCATTCAACTGATTATAAATTCACTTAATTATATTATTATCTAGCCTTTATCTGTAAGTATATTACATCTGTAGCCCTGCTCTATCAGGCTAATTACCCTTGGAAAAAAGGAAATAACATTGATTTAGCATTACCTGTGTTTTTTTTAAATAAAGCCTGTTTAGTGATAACTGCTTCCTTTTCTAAATACACACAAACCACCTCTTTAGTAATTTACTCTATAATTTTACCCTGAATTAGGATGTTAAGATCATAGCTTTTGAGCTGGAAGAGACCTTGGGGTCTAAACCAGGGCTTCTTAAACTGTGGGCTGAGACTCCAAAATTTGGCAACAGTAAGAGGTTTCTGAACATGCAATGACCAAAAATTAATTAAAAATCAAACCCATAATGAATACGAGGTGTTCCCAGCAGTGCTTGCCTGTGTTGCTTCACACAATTTAATTGCAGCCTTGGTTCTGAACACAAAGCATACACACTTTGCAGTTCTCCTGCCCTTGGGTCACACAGTAAAAAATGGTCTAACCCCCTCACTTTATAGATGAGAACACTGAGGCAGAGAGCAGTTAAATGACTTTTGCAAGGTCATACAGGAACCAGGTGTTTGATTTGAATCTAGTGCTTATTGATTGATTAAGCCTTTTTACTCTGACTAGCAGTTCTCACCCTTCTTATATCCTCCTCTTAGAATAACTAAGGAAAAAAAAATCCTATGGATTGTCCTTAGCATTTATTACCAGCCTTAGCTAACTGTATCCCCCCTTTCTTTGTAAAGCTGCCGGTGCTTAGCACAGTGCCTGGCACATAATAGGTGCTTAATAAGTGCTAATTAATTGACTGAATGTGAGCTTTGGGGTCCCTGATACTATTCTCACAGGATTGCCCTATCCTTTGGTATTCAACCTTATACATCTCTTTAACATTTGAGCTGGCTTGATAAGCATCCTGTGTATCTTCTTAAGGTTGCATCTCCTTCTCCTGTCCATTTTTTGTGATTTCTGCTTGTGGCTTTAGAATTTCATTAGTGAGAGCTGGGCCATCCTTCTTGGGTCTGCAAAACATTAGACTCCTACTTATGCTTTTTCTGAAACCTTATCAATCAATCCTGATCCTGGTGGTTGTTAGCTTTATCGACTCCTAGGACAGTCCCCTACTTTCCTCAATGAAAACACAGTGCATGGCTCATAGTTGTTTTCTTTTCCCCATCTCCTGTCTCATATCAGGGGCAAAATATACATCAATTCTCCATCAAATACCCCAACTTCCAACTCTAAGCTATGTTTTTGAATCTCTCTCTCCCCTGGTTCTATCTCCAGTCAAGCCATGACAGTCCAGCCCAGTCAAGCCATGAGAAACCCCAACTGGGGATTACTTCCACTGCCTACCAACTTCACCCCTGTTCCAATGTGTTGAATGGGGCTGGAGAAAAATCACAAAACCATGTTGACTGGGTTCACTACAAATTTATGTTATCTAATCTCAACTGGACCCATATTGGATCAAGGCAAAAATTCAATTTCTCCATAATTGATTCAATATTCTGCTCTTCCCAGCAGCTGTTCCAAACCTTTTCATCTTTCCCCAAGCCTCTTATCTCACTACACCCCTTCCTCCTCTCCTCTCAGTTCAGGAGCTCACTTCATACACCACTGAAAAAACTGAATTCATCTGCCAAGAGCTCCCTCTTTTCTCCTCATCTCACATCATGCAGACATCTTTGCCTAATATATTCTGGTTCATTCTGGTTTCAGATGAAGAGACAGTCCTTCTCCTTGCCAAACCCAGCCTTTCTATATGCAACACTCTATCTCATCCTCCCCAGCACATCGCCCCTACTATTATTTTATTCTTTTATCTCCAATCTCTCCTCATCTATGACTTCTTCTCTGCTGCTTATGAACAGTTCCATGTCTTCCCCATCCTTAAGAAAAAACAAAACAAAACTAAAAAACCATCCCAGGATCTGACAATCCTGCTAGCTATCACTCTATACTGTTCCTTCCCTTCGTGGCTGAACTTTTTGAGAAAGCTGTCTACTTTAATGCCTTGACTTATTTTCTTTTCACTTGCTTTCTAAACCCTCTGAAATCTGGCTTCCAAACTTATTATTCAACAGAAACTGCTTCTCCAAAGTTACCAATGATCTCTTAAAGGTCAAATTTAATGGTCTTTTCTCAACTCTCATCCTTCTTGACCACTCTGCAGCCTTTGACTGCAGGGAATCTTTATGCAGATGATCCCCATATTTATATACTCAGTCCCAGTGTCTCTAGAGCTCCAGTGTTGTATCACTAGCAAACTAATTTGGATCTCTAATCAAGATTAGAGATCATCAATCAAGCTCATCAGCTCAGACTCTAAACTTTGCTGCTTCATCCTCCTCCTCCTCCTCACCACTCTCTCCCCCATGTTTTCATAACATTTCTCTCTCCTGGTTTTCCTCCTGTTTGTCTGAGCACTCTTCAGTCTCTTTTGTGGGTCCTTTATCTGTCATGCCGACTACCTATGAATGTCACACTAGGTGCTCTGCTGGGTCCCTTCTCTTTCTGCTCATTTGTCTCACTTGATGATCTCATCACCTTCTATTGGTAAAATGATCATCTCTATGCAAAGGATTTTCATATCTATATATCCAGTCTTAGTTCCTCTTCTGAGCTCTAGTCCTGAATCACCAGCTACCTAATTGAGCTCTCTAAGCATTATCTCAGTTCATCTGCTTTGCTTAGACTCCCCACCTTGTGTCATCTAGTTCATTCTAGCACCATGGAGAGTGATCTCAGTTTCATCTTCAGAATTCAGAATTACTCTGCCCCCCCAACCCCACTTCTCTTGAATTGGCTCTTTGGCCGTGATCTCTGGCCATTGTGCTCTCGGCTCAGCTTCAAGTACACTGACTCCAAGTCTAGTACTCTACTCATTGTGCCACCTGGCTGCCATGAATTCCATTGCCTCTAAAATTGTGAGGTTGGATAGATCCAACTGTTTAACAACAATGGTCTTTTTGAGAGTCTCGAGATGTATGTATGTGTGTGTGTATATATAAATAAACATGGGCAAGATTTAACAAGGCTGTTTCCCAAACTCAGTGGTCTTGCTTAAATTCTATATGCAAAATCACTCTGGCATTGCCCACCTGTTGAGGTCATTCCTTTCCTGATGTGTCAACAAGTCAATGAGCATTTATTAAGCACCTATTATGTGTCAGACACTGTATATTGTACATATACTTAGAAATTTCCCATGAAAAATTTCTCTGGGAAATTTAATAAAAAGGGAATGGAAAGGCAAAGTCAAGCATGTAACATTTCCACTGTGCTTGTTGCTTGTTTTTTCTTCAGGTCTATGGCTTTTTTTTAAGTCTCTGGGTACCAGGACCAAGGCTTATCTCATCCATCCTTCCTTCCTTCCTGCCTTCCTTCCTTCCTTTCTTCTTTCTTTCCTTGCTTCTTTTCTCTCTCACTTTCCCCCTTCCTTCTTTCCTTTTTTCTTTCCTTCTAATTTGAAGAAATAGATTTTCTTTTCCTTCTTAGCCATTTATTATTTCTAGACATCTTATTCTTGTTCTCATGTTTCCCCATCCTAGTGTGACTGAGCAGATGTTGCTTTTAAGGGTTCATCTCCTTTCTTAACCTTTTGTCTCACTGTTCCAAGAGGTCTTTGAGGGACAGCAAACTTTTTTCCTTCTATTTTTAAAGCCTGGAAACAGGGAAGTTCCCACCCATCTCTCCTGGAATTGTTCCATGTGAGTTAGATTCTGACTACTTGAGAGGGCATTTGGGCATTTGTTTGGTAGTCTGAAATTTTTTACTCTACCCCAAATATGTATGCAACAAAGGGAATGATACAAAAGGGAAACCTTAGGGGGAAAGGGGTGTGTGTGTGTGTGTGTGTGTGTATGTGTGTATGTTTGTGCGCACATGTGTGTATGTGCACATGAAAGAGAAAGAGAGAGAGAGAAACAAAGAGACAAAGACAGATGGACAGACAGAGGCACAGACAGAGAGCACTGACCATCCTTTTATCATTTGTCGGGTGTCCTCTATTCCTGAAAATTTACTTACTTCATTCTATCCTGGTGAGATTCCAAGTTGGAGAATGTGCCTGAGTATCTGTATGTGCCTGAGTGCTGTATCACTTACTTATCCAATTTAAAAACTAGACTCAATGTATGAGTCAGTCCAGAGCCAGAGTGACTAGCCACTTCATCAGAGTGGGAGTAGCCTGTATTTTTAATATTTAAAGTTGTTTTTGCATTTTCTTCCTATATCAGTTGATCTCAGAGATTCGGTCTGGCTCCCAATCTACATTTTGATGATCCCTGCATTTCTTCTGGAGCAATCAGCTCCCTTTCACCACTTTGACCATAGGGATCACAGTTCTAAGACTTGTGCATAATATGCCAACTAATTCTCACCTATGTGGTTCACAAATTGAGAAAGAACTGTTTGGGTGAGTCCTGTAATCTGCCTTCTCCATGAGGCTGAGGACTAATTTCAACAGTGTAAGAAACTAAGTGAAGCCAGATACTGTTCAGTGTTTTCACGCTGGAGTAAGGCCAACACAAGTGCCTTGAGACTCTTGGAGTGAAATGTGGGGGTGGAGGGGCCTTTGAAAATCAAAACCAGAAAGGCTCCCCTTTCTTTTTCATTCCCTCTCTAAGCCTCCACCTCCCCACCCCCCACTATTTAGAAAGTTAGTCTGGACTACCTTCAGAAACAGATTTCCCCATAGACTGTGGCTTCCTGGTACAGCTTACTATTACCCCAAGCTATTCACAGACAGGGCACTGTGGTATGGACATGAGAGAAATGCTAAGAGCTGGCATCTCTCCTGCCATGTGGAGAGGGTAACAAGTAGAGCTGTGTTAGAGCATTTTAAAAATGTGCTCACCATGTGCTAGGGCCTGTGCTAAATATTGGAGGTATAAATGCAAGCAAGCAAGACATCCCCTGCCATCAAAAAGGTACATTCTGATGGGGGCGGGGAGAAGACAATACAATTCAGCATGGAAGAACTGGAAGCAGGGCATGGTTTGGAGCTGTTAGCTTGGAAGGGATGTGGAGTCCTTGTCCTATCTGGGCAAGATAAGGCAGGCACTCACCTATCAGAGTGGTCCCGGGAGAGACTCCAAAGTTTAAGGGGTAGGAGGGAGGTGATGGCCAGATGCAAGAAGGATGCTTTGGACGTTAGAATAGTTGGTATCACTGGGCACTGCTAATTGGTACAGGATCTGGGTTGGAAAGATTAATAAATTCAAGGTGGCCAAAAAAACTACCCCAAAACTTGAGTCATGGACTAATACTCTGGGGCAAAACCCTTAGGGTTAACTTTTTTGCTGAACTTAAATGATTAGCTTTCCAAAGCCTTCATTTCACAGATTTGTGATTTGTCCTAGGTCACAAATGGAGAAATCCTTTTAGAAAAGCAAACGTGGTGGACTTAGAGTTAGGAAAACCTGGGTTCAAATCCCACCTCAGATAATTCGTAGCTGTGTGACCCAGAACAACACACTTAAGCTTTCTTTGCCTCAGTTTCCTCATCTGTAAAATGAGGGCATTGGACTCAGTAGCCTGTAAGATTCCTTCTTTTTAATCATTCTAAATCTATCATCCTACGAACCATCAAATTGTCTGGCAACATTTGCTGTTCGCTTCCCCCAGGACTATGACTGGTTCCATGCACCACATTTATCGGGAGCTCGTAGGTGTCTTGAAAGGAAACTAACTTGCTTCTGCACTGGTCAGTTCTGATGCCACGATTGCGCTGGCCATGAAATAGGAAACAGTGGTAGTGGTGGTGGTGGTGGTGGTGGTGGTGGTGGTGGTGGTGGTGTGTGTGTGTGTGTGTGTGTGTGTGTGTGTGTGTACAGCTGTGCTTCAAAGCAGAAGCTTAGTTTTCGTTTTGTTTCTGTCCGGGAGTGAAGGCCTGTTTGATGGCTCCATGGATAAGGACTTTGTAGTGATTAGTGAATGCTGGGAAACCGTCCTTGATAAGAAGGCGAAAATGTCACTAAACCCTGATGATTTGAGAGTTGTGTGATTTCAGCAGCATGGAAGGAAGGAAAGAAGGAAGAAAGGGAGAGAGGGAGGGAAGAAGAAAGGAAGGAAGAAGGGAGGGCGGAATCTATGTGCTTCTATGTGCTAACCATTGTCATATTTACAAATATTGACTGATTTGATTCTCACAACAACCCAGGGAAGAAGATGCTGTTATTTCCCCATTTTATAGGTGAAGAAACTGAAGCAAACAGAAGTTAAGCGACAAGTCCAGGGTCACAGGCTAGATTTGAACTCAGGTCTTCCTGACCCCAGGCCCCACACACTCAACTGAAGCACTATCTACTGTTATTGCTGTTGTTATGGTATGATTACCACCGTACCTCTAGAGATGTCCATTTGCTGTCCCTCACTGTGTGGGCAGCCCACCTCATTGAAAACACTGAAAATTTTCCCAAATGCAACCCAGCTTGACCTTTTACTCAATTACACTTTTATCTTCTGTGTTTTTTTTAATTTTAATTTTTGGTAGTACTTGTCTAAAATACACACACACATTTGCAGTAGACAAATTGTCCATCCAGTTGTATTTAAGTCTGGGGAATATGTGTTTTTCATCCACTTTGTTTTTCTGATGTGGATGGTTAAAACAATCTCTTATATTTCTATGATTTTCCCTGAGATGGTTTTGTGTAGTCCTCAGGCTCAGGGAAATTGATACAATGTCATTTATCAGCAGGAATATTTGGAAAACCTTTCCATCAAGGGGAAATCTGTTTTTTTTTTTTTGTTCATCACAGCACTGGTGAGCAGCTTAGGTGAACATACATTTACCTATTTTATATCTGATTTGAAGTCAATGCTGAACAGAATGATGGAGAAAGTTATCTCTATAGTTACTTAATGTTATTAATTAATATATTATTTTTAATATATTAGAATATATAATAAATATCTTAATTATATAAATAATAAATAAATTAATTCAAAAAAGAAAAATAGACACTGTGGGATCTTGCATTCTCTGTACCTTTTGCTCACTTTTGACTGTCAAGATGTGGCCGGTTGTAGACGGTCATCTGCAAAATCCTCCCTCTTCTATGCCTGAAGCTGGAAGAGACCTTGGAGAGCATCTAATCTAACCCTGCTCATTTTATGGATGAGGAATCTGAGAGAGGTTGTAACTGGCCTAAGGTCACACACATCAGAGTTGAATTTGAACCCAGGTTCTCTGACTTCCAAAGTCGTGCTCTGATGTGTTTACATAGAACACTCTTATGAAGACCTGGTGGAAATATAATAGGAGACACATAAATCAGGAGTTTCTGATGTCTTTTCAGTTGACTGTTTTTCCTTTTATAGAAAAACACCATTCATTATTTTCATCTCTTCTTTCAGAATCTTCCAAGAGGCAGAAAAGTATAGTAAATAAAGATCCTGCCTTGGAATCAGGTCCTGCCTTCCATAAATACTGGCTATTTGGCCATGGGCAAATCACTTAGTTTCCCAGTGCCCCCAGGCAACTTTCTAAGACTATAAATAGTAGTACAGGTACAGATCTACTTTGGTAAAGAGAGCTTCCACATTGGGAGTCCTCTTTCCCCATGAAATTCAGCCTAAATTTCTTTTTTGAATCTTCCACTTTTAAATAGCTTGAAGACATCCTTTTTACTTTTAAGATTGCCTTTAAAATCATTACTTCCAACACAATTTTTTTGTATATTTCTGGTCAGGTGCCCAAATACTAATTCCCAATTTCAAATGGCAATATCTTAAGGTTCTTTGTCGCTTTCTTACATAATGTATATAAAAATGGCAGATTCCAGATGTAATGGGCTTATAAAATCAATGCCAATGAGAGCAGATAATGAAAATACCAGATCTGTTCCATTTTTTTTGTTTGTTTTTTTAAATTATAATTATTTTCAGAATGATTTGTATCTTCTGTCAAGCCTCCTACAGACTCATTTTTCTCGTCGATTTTTTTTTTTTACTATTTCGCAAGATGGTATTTTTTGAAATCTTCCACTGTCCACCTCTTCCTCCATAATGTTTTGCCAATGAGCTCCAACTCTAAACTGCTGGTGCTTTGGGCTACCACATGTCTTTAAAGATCAAGGATAATAAGTGTTTTCTGGGCTTTGAAAGGCCTCCTTGTTGTAGTGATTTTTTGCATTAGTTAGACATCTGCCAACAGTGGTGTCAAATCCTATACTGTGGTCCATTTCACATTTTCCCAGAGTTTACAGCTTGGGTTGGGGAGGCTATAATTGCACATAGTATTTTCTTCTCATCTTTACTGTTTCTTCCAATCTGGAAGATTTTGATACTTTGACCTTTGCTCTAATCACTAGATGATGCAACTTCAAATAGACAGATGATTTTGAAATGACTGCTACATCCGTAATTAGTCACTTCCTGTTAATGAAGATTAATATAGTTTCTTTTTTTATAATGACATTTGCTGCTTACCACATCCAGATCTTTCCTACCGTCTCCTTGAAGAAAATATTAATAATGTATAGGTACTAGGTTTCTGCATAGCGTATAAACTTTTGGTCTTTTTCATTTTTTTTGTCATTGAAATATACATTCCAACTTAGCCCTCAGTATCCTTTCTTGGACAAAGTGCCACATTAAAGTCACTGAGTCTCAAGGTTTTTATGCTGACTTAGGTTGGAAGATCTTGTCAAGCTCTTCAGAGATTTTCTTTGATTGTTCATCCTTTGCAATGATGTTGATGCATAAATTACAACTCCTTTCACATTTGCCTGTTCACAGAAACTTTTCATGTGCACCATAAAGCATGATGATCAAATGACTAATGGCAAGGTATTCCTTATTGTCTCAAGATGCCCAATGAGACCACTTTTAATATTAAAGACCTTTATTATTCACTCTAAGGAGAACTTGTGAATTGTTCTTCCATTTACAGTGATTGCAATTTTTTTATGCCTCATGTTTTTATTTATAGCTAGGATGTTTACTGCCCATGTACTGCATGCTATTTATTGGTCATTAGTCAAAGACCTCATGTGTAGAGTGCCTATAGTTGAAATAATGTATATAGATTCTAAAACCATTATGAAGAATTCTTAGCCCCTCTGCCTCTTTTATCATCTCTCTACTGAAGAGACTCCTCTCTGAAGCAATTACCCAAAGCTTCCACTATTTCTCATTTCAGAAACAAAATCCAGCCACACGGGGTGAAGGTATTTCTTATTTTTGTCCTTTTTTGTTTGTTTCTGCAGCCAAAGAAACTCATCCCCTAGTGGCTAACCTTCTGAAAACAAATCTTTCTATTTTCAGTCAGGCGGGTCCTCAGAAACCTGGCAGAGTCTTTCACTATCACTGTCCTTAAAAGTTTTCCAGCTTGATAGGACCTATTAGATTTCATTCTGTACTGACTGATATAGCCTTTGAGTACCTGGAATCACTTCCATGTCATTGGATAACAGGTCTAAGGGGCAGCATGGGGTAATGCCTAGAGCACTGGATTGAGAATCAAAAGATGGGTTCAAATCTCATTGTAGTCATTTTCTATTTCTGTGACTTTATGTAAATTGCTAACCCTTTTTGGACCTTGGTCTCTTCATCTATAAAATGAGGAAGTTGGACACGATGATCTGTAAGGGTCCTTTTAAGCTCTAAATTCTGGGATAACCATTACATGGAAATAGTAGACTTTAAAAAGACAAAACAGTAGAAAGGTATTTTTTTTAAATCACATAAAAAATATGCAAAATAGTAAAATTCACAGGCATTTGTTTTCCCTTTCAAGATTATGACTCTCTCACAAATTAGTAAAATTGGGCATCTTCCTAATCATGAGATTCCTTTAGAAATGATTTTAGAATTACAATCATCCCTTCCACATTGCAACTTTCCCCATCATGGGGTTGATATATCATGGGTTGGCATAAGAAATTGAATGGGAATTTTTTGGGAGTTTTGTGGAGCCGCAGATGACATGTGAAGGCCAGCAGATGACACAGAGCCTATGACCAAATACTTAACCCAAATTTTACAATAAGGTACTATGGATACCCTCTAAAAGAAGAAGAAAAAATTCAGACTTTTTCTCTGGAGGGCCAAAAAATTTTACATGGATTTTCCTGATCATGGGGGTGGTGCTGTGCCCCTACCTAACCCCCTCAATATGGAAGGGATAACTGTAAAAAACAACAGCTAGATGGTGCAGTGGGTGGAGTGCTGGCCTGGACCTCCACAGCACTGGAGGCAGGAAGACCTGAGTTCAAATTCTACTTCGGACATTAACCATGTGACTCTGGGCAACTCACTTAACCTCTATCTCCAGTTTCCTCATCTGTAAAATAGAGATACCAATAACACCTATCTCCTAGGGCTGTTGCGAGAATCAGATAAGATATTTGTAAAGTACTTTGTAAACCTGAAAGCATTATATAAATGTCAGTTGTCCTTAGTATTGTTTTTCAGTGATATACAGATATTGTTGATATGTATTTATTGCTATAAAAATAATCACCACCAAATATTGGTTTTGAAATGCAAATGATGTGATAGAGCTTTCCCCCAGGTCAGGAGTAACTCTTCCCATATTTTGGCCAATGAGGGCAGGGTTGGATTCCCCCAGGTAACTTGCTTCTCCAGTCAGGGTATGCAGTCCTTTAAGAAGCAGACCAGAGGACGACAGTGAATGAGTCTATTAAGATGGATGAAAACATTTGTTCAACAGGCAGATGAGCACACCTAAGTTTTGTTACTGAAAAGAAATATAATGAAAAAAATTACTGAATCTTTTTCTCTCCCTGGGGTGGTTGAAAGCCTGTATGTCCCAGTACATTCATTTTAATTTTTATTCTCTTGACAAGGGTAGAGGGAAGCAAAAGTCTTGGTTCAGAATGTGAGGCAGAGCGGAGTAACAAAAAGAACACTGGATAGGGAGACAGAGGACTCGGGTTCAAATGCTTGCCCTCTTCACCCCTGACTCTTAGATCCTTGGCTTCCTTAGAGACCCCTTCCAATCCCACCCTCTGCAGGAGACCTTTCTCAGTCCTCTGAACAGCTAACTCTCCCATATTATCTCATACATATCTGTATATGACATAATGTCTCCCCTGTTAGAATATGAGCTCCCCAAGGGCAAGGATTGACTTTACTTTTCTTTGTATTACCAGCACTCAGCACAATGCCTGGTATATAGTAAGTGCTTAATAAAGGATTGTTGACTGATGAGCTGCTTACCACATATATGAAGTCAATAATTAAGCACCAATCATGTGCCAAGAACTGTGGTAAACTCTTGGGATATAAAAAAAGGCAAAAAATCCCAGTGCCAGCTCTCCAGGAGTTCAGTCCAATGGAGGGACTCACCTTGGGCAATAACGTCTTTGGGCCTGTCTCTAACGGGTCTGGACCTCGAAGATTCCTTCCAGTTCTAAGTCTATAAGCCTGTGTTCTCTTGGCGCCATTTTCTCCCTTGGCTGACTCCAGCAGCTTGTTCTATCTCACAGCTTGATCAAAGGGTGAAGATTGGGCATCTCAGCTCCTTTGAGACATGCCTGAGGGCTCCCTCAGAAAGCACCATGAGAACAAAGCATGCTTCAATATTCAATTTAAAAAAATTACACGAGTGAGTCCTGGGGAGGAAAACTCATTCCCCCAAACGTCCTAAAAGGGCTAGGAAAAGCATGCAGTTCTGACCCCCACTGAGGAGCCAACAGTGCCCACAAAGCACCAATTTTGTCTGTGAAGTCTTAGGCTACAGAGAATCCAAAAATGCCAGAAAATATTCAAACACCTTTTCGTGATGTCAGAGTATATGTTGTAACCTACTTTGGTCATTCATAGGGCCAGACAAAGAGGCTTACATGTGGGTGAAAAAACAAAATGACACAAACAAAAAACACAACAAAAATGCACTGTAGCAAACCTCAGGCCAATGCTGAATCAAGGGGAGCAGGGAAAATCTTTGGAAGGAAAAAAAGGCGAGTTTCCAAGCAGCTGAACTTTTCCTTCAAGGTCACAAAAACCTGGGCATGAAGGTTCTAGCATCACTGCTAAAGGAGGGGGAGCCAATCTGGCTGGAGTGAGAATCCACCCTGGGTCCTCAATTCTGACTTGGCACCTGGCATTACCAGAGCCACCCGCTGTTCTTAGCCGGTCACATGATGATAGGATCAATGAGGGTTCTCCAAATCCAGAACCAAATCATAGAGTCTAAGGACTAAGATGGATGCTGAGGATGTTCTTATGGGACATCAGAAAGATCCTGGGGCTTTGGAATTCCAAAACCTGGCTTCAAATCCTTTCTCTGTCAGTCGCTACTTGAGTATTCTTGTGTAAGTAACTCTGGATCTCAGTTTCCTCATTGGTCAAATTAGGGTTTAGACTCTAAGGTCCTTTCCAGATCTAAATCTATGATCTCCCCATTCTCCTATTTTAATATCTCTGGCAGAATCAAGAAGACCTCAGTTCAAAACCTGCCTCAGATACTTGCTGTGTGATTCCTGGGCAAATCATTTAACTTTTCTCAGCCTCAATTTTCTCATCTGCAAGATGGGAGAAAGAGAGGAAAAGGATTTAAGCACCTACTATGTGCCAGGCATTGTACTAAGTGCTATTATTAGCCCCACTTTCCAGCTGAGGAAACTGAGGCAGAGGTTAAGGAAGGCACTGTATTAACTGCTATTATGGTATATTATTAATATTGTAACAATATTAATAATCAATTATTAATATAATAGATAACACATATAAATGCTATTATTATCCCCACTTTACAGCTGAAGAAATGGAAGCAGACAGAGTTTAGGAGGGTAAATAGTAATGGTATTTCCCTTACAGGCTTGTTATGAAGATCAGACGATGTAATTTATGTAAACTGCTTTATAAACTTCCAAAATGCTGTATAAATATCCGTTATTATGATTATTTTTCTTTAAGAAAAACCCCAAAGCTAAATCAGGAGCATGAAGCAGGTGTCCAAAGTTGGGTTGGAAAAAAATAACTTTCCAAGAGATTGCTTTCACTGTTTGATTTTCAGATCTCAATCGCTACTGTTTATCAGAGATATTGCATTAAACTGAATATAACACTTTACCTCATCCCCATCTGGTTTGTGTAGAGGCTGACTGTGGCCTAAAATTGGTATTTATTTTTGTTTCTTTTTGTCTTTTCAAAGACACCTTATTTTCATGGTGTTGTTTACACTTTAGGGAATTTTATAGGGCCATAGTAACAGAGATTCAAGGCTGAAAGAGCCCTAGGAGAACATCGAGGGCAACCTCTTTATTTAACAGGGGGTCTGCAAAGCGTGGACCTGAAGGTGACCTGACTTTGCCCAAATCGCCTAAGAATGTTTTTGCGCCTGGCATTAGCTGATGCCAGCTAACTCGGCAGAACTGATCTGAGGATGAACTGCATGTTTAGTTTGTGAATACATTTGGAGGTGTCCTAAATAATCATTATGAGAGGGAGATTTCACTGGTTTTTAAATTAAGTTATGCCGATTAGACCTTATTTTGGTGAACAACTTAGTAAAACCAGACCTGTCAAAAACAGACTTGGAACCTACGGTTACAAAGCTTTCTCTTCCTGGGTATGGGTTTTCCTATAGCATATCTAAGCACTATGTTGGTCTGAATAAGTAGTAGATAGGGCATTGACTTAAAGTTAGGAAGATCTGAGTTCAAATTCCATCTCTGTCAAATTCCACATTTACTTTGCAACCCTGGGTAAGTCACTCTTCTGTGTTTGCTCATCTGTAAAATCATTTGGGGTGGGGAGGGAGAGAGGATGAATTGAATTAGAGCACTCTAAGGCCTGTGAGACCATGATCCCAAGGCTTTGTACTCCACACCCAGTTCTTCTTCCAGTACACCTAAACTAGTCCAGCTCTGCTTTGGCCAACCCCTCCCCCACTTTCCATCACTTTTAGTTTCATTTTTTTTGGAGGGGGGAAGGCATGGCAATTGGGGTGAAGTGACTTGCCCAAGGTCACACAGTTAGTGGGTTAAGTGTCTGAGGCCAGATTTGAACTCAGGTCCTCCTGACTCCAGGGCCGGTGTTCTACTCACTGCACCACCTCACTGCCCCTTTCCATCACTTTTGAAGCTCAGTCTAATCAAGCCTTTGAAATTTTCCAGGATGGTCCATTGCTGCTTAGAACAATAAATAGTTGTTAGCTCAGTTTGTAAACTCATTCAACACAATTTTCATCAGCCCTTCAGTATGGGAGAGTTAAATGTAAAATACTGTTTAGTTTTATTATTCAACATATTTTCATTAGAGAGTTAAGAGACCAATTCCCTGAGAAAATAATCCAAAGGTGTGACACCAAGGAGATTTCATAGAGCCTGTAGATATTAATGGCAATACAACTGGGCAATCTTAGTAAAAGACCTGATAGGCTAGGTGAACCAAATAAAAAAATCAATTTATGAGAATAAATTAATTTTAAAGAGGCATCAGCTGCAGGTACTGGCAAAGAAAGTGTGAATATATCCCCTGGTCATTTGACTAATAGAAAGCACATTTTATCCCCTTCATGCTGGGTAGGCATTAGCAAGATCTGGTTTCCCTAAAATTAGATCTCTATGGAGATCAAGGAACCTCATTTGGAGGGCACTGATTCATTGTAAGGGGCTCAGACAACCATGGCTGGGGCTTGGGTACAATTCTGTCCTGCTTAGCTTTCTAAAACAGTCTTTGTAGATAAGTTTGAGTTTTCCAGTACACAGGAAACCAAGACAACCCATTTCTCTTAGTTTTGCTCTTTGGATTCTTTGGTCAAAAGGCCTTAACCCCAGTGAATGGAAACACATGGTTAAGTCTCCTTCTGGGCCTTGGTTTTATTTAAAATGCATCTGGAAGTTAAAATAAACTCATCTTCCCCTCTAATCTACTCCTCTTCCCAACTTCTCTATTTCTGTTGATGCCACCACCACATTGCCAGTCACGAAGTCTTATAACTTGTTTTTGGTTTTTCCAACTCCCTAACCCACCACATTCAATCATTTGTCAAGCTCTTTTGAGTTTCTACAATATTGCTTGCATTTACCCTCTCCTTTCAACTCACATTGCCACCATGGCCTGAATTCAAATTCTCATCACCTCTTGCCTGGATTGTTGTAATGTACCTTAAATAGTCTTTCTCTTTCCAATTTCTTCACTCTCCAGTCTGTCCTTTGTCCAGAAACCAAAACAGAATTACTAAGGTACAGTCTATGAAGGCACCCTACAAAGAACCAGTCAGTGGCTCCATATCGTCTTTAGATAAAATACAAATTCTTTAGCCTTACCATGAAGGTCCTTCACAATCTGACTCCAACCTACCTCTCTAGATTCATCTCAAGCTATTCCATTTCACACTAGAAGCTGCTTTTCCATCCCCAACCCTCCCTTTCCTTGAATTCTGCTTCTGTTCTTTTGTGTAGGTTATCCTATCTCTTAAATGTGTTTCTTCCTCATTTCTCTCTACAGAAATCCTTTCTTTCCTTCAAGGCTCATCTTTAGTTGTCACCTTTCCACAGAATCATAGAATTTGAGAACTGGAAGGACCTTCCAAGAAGGAGGAACCAACTACCTCTCAAAGCAGTCCATTTCACTTTTGGACAGCTCTAATTGTTAGGAAGTTTTCCCTGACATTACAGACTCTTTATGACTTCTACCCATTTCTCCTTTTTCTGCACTCTGGGGGGCATCTTGTGTAATCTGAAAATTTGATGAATGTGGCATCTATTGTTCAAATTATTGATAAAAAATATTAAGTAGCACAGGGCCAAGTACAGATCTCTGGTGTCCTCCCCTGGAGATCTCCTGTCATGTTGACATTGATCCATTAACAATTATCCTGGGCTAAAATGATAGAAGGGGAAAGGGTCCCCCCCCCAAATTGGGATCTTAATTCATTGTTGGTGGATCTGTGAGTGATCCAACAATTTTGGAGAGTGATTTGGAATTATGTCCAAAGAGTTCTTAAGTTGCCTACACCCTTTGACCCAGTAATACCACCATTAGGTCCATTTCCTGAGATGATTAGGGAAAAAGGGAAAGAACCTACATGTTCTAAAATATTTATCACAGCTCTCTTTGTGGTGGCAGGGAATTGGAAATTGCAGAGATGCCTGTCAATTGGGGAATGGCTAAACGAGTTGTGAATATGTTCATGATGGAATATTATTCTGCTATAAGAAATGATGAGCTCAGTGATTTTAGAAAAGCATGGAGAGACCTGCATGAAATAATGGAAAGTGAAATGAGCAGAACAAAGAAACAGCAACAGCAGTGTTGTTTTAAGGACAACTTTGAGCAACCAAGTCAAATCATTCGGATTATTACAAATACCCAAATTAACTGCAAAGATCCTATGAAGGAAGATGCTGTTTGCATCCAGAGAAAGAACGAACTGACGCATGCGCACGCACGCACGCACGCACACACGTGTGCGTGTGTGTATGTGTGTGTGTGTCTAATGGTAGCCATCCCTAGGATGGGGGGGGAGGGAGAGAAAAAAGAAAACTACATAATAACTTTGTTGTATATTTAAAAGGAATAGCAAGTTGTACATAATGGATTTACAGTTTCAGGTATGTTCCTCTGTTTTTCTATTCCATTTTGTTATGCAAATTTTTTTTTATTTCCTTAAGTTCAGAATAAAAAAAAATGTAAAAAAACCTACCCTGAATATGACCAGTTCTAAATTAATCTAATTGTATTTCTGTCTAATCCATATCTCTCTATTTTCTCTATAAGAATAGTACCATATATTTGATCAAAAGCTTAACTAAAATCTACATAAACTATGTCTACAGTCTTCTCCCCATATATTATTTTAATAATCCTCTCAACAAAGGGAATGATGTTAGTCTAGCATGACTTGTTCTTGATGAAGCAATATTACCTCTTGTAATCATTGTTTGTAATCATTATTTCTGGATTTTTGCCAACAATTTCATTAATTATTCATTCCGGAACTTTCCCCAAAATTAAAGTCCAACTCACCAACCTACAGATTACAGCCTCTATTTTGATTTCTTATTTGAAAATTGACACAAGATTTACCCATTTCTAATCTTGTGGTACATCTCTCATTTTTGATCTTTCAACCATCACTGATTGTAGCTCAATAACCAAATCTGCAAATTATGATGCGTTATCTTCCTTTGATTCTTTAGCTAAAAGTGATCTTTGCTTTTTCTAATATTTTTTTTAGCACTTTTCTGGGGCCCTCCTTTGTCTCCATACTTACACCACACTAATCTGTATTCATGTTATATCACCCCACTAGACTATGAGCAGTTTGATGGCAGAGGCTGTCATTTTTTAGCTTGGCATCTCAGAACCCAGCACTTGGCCTCTCTAGCAAGTCTAAGTAGCATAGAGACTTGATAAAAGTTTGCGGAATTGAGTTTTTTAAAGGCCTTTTCTGCAATCCTACTGCAATGCCCCATGATGGCATGAAAATAACCCTGTGTCTTCCAAGGCTTAACCAATGCAGTGTAAGTCCTGCAAAATTCTCCCAAACTGGAAAGATTTTAGGCATGGGACCAATGGGAGACTGTGTATCTGTCATCAGTTGAGTGTGGAGAAGCATTCATCACTAAGTGAAGACTTTTTGATCATGGCAATTCAGGAGAAGTGGAGGTGATAATGGGGTCATGGACTTAGAGCTGGGTAAGGATACTGAGCACCTAGAAAGGTAAAATGACCTAAGAACATAAAAATGCCCACTTTGGTGGCAATCTGCACTGGTGGAAAGATCTTTTCTTCAAAAAGTAAAGGAAATAAAAGTAAAATGCTGTGAACATACTATGAAGTCATTATCTAAGAAGAGCCATTGGGATGATATGCCCTCTGATTGGTTTATAGCAATATTTCTGTATCTACATCTATATACCTTAGACTATACACATTTGCTAAATGTGTAAATATAATCATGCAAGCTCCTTTAAGGCAAGGACTATTTTTTTGGTGAAGCCTCAGCACCTAGCATATAAAGTCATCATTGGTTGAGTTGAATTGAGTAACAGCTGGTATTCTTGCAACACTTGATGGTTTACAAAGCACTTTTAGAATCCAATCCAGTATCCATCATTACCAGCTAGGACAATGGCGCTTCTGTGTTCGGACTCTAACGTTACAGTCCCGGATGTGCTTCTGGAGCCAATAAAAATGGCACAGAAGAAAATAAAGACATTAGAAGCTGCTGGATTAGACCATGTGTGCATGCAGGGAATCTTTGTTGAAGGAAATGTAAACTGGAAGACCATGAAGTATAGATATTAGTAATAATAATGATGGCTAGCATCATGTAGCTCTTAACATGTTATCTCAATGGATCCTCACAAAAATCCAGGTTGGCAGCTACTACTATTATTTCCTTTTTACAAATGAGGAAACTGAGGCAGAGGTTTTTTTTTTAAATCAACTTGCCCCAGGTAACACAGCCAGTAAGTGACCGAGGCCGTATTCGAACTTAGGTCTTCTCACTCCTGGTCCTGTGCTCTATCCACTGGGCCATCACCTGCCTATGATGTTCAAAGTGTATGAAAGAGAAGGCAAAAGAGAAGGCAATCTTGTACTTTATAGTTCCTAAAGAAAAGTAACTGGGGGACTATCGATTAACTCCTGGCTATTATGCCTACTTTGCTATCTGTACAGAATTTTTATGAGAATAACCTACATAAGCATCCCGGGAATCTTTGGTGATGGTGTCAGAAAGGAAGAGACAGGCTTTTACAAAGACTACATCTTGACAATCACGTAACTAGAGAAAGGTGTAGAAAATGCTGCACTTGTTTATTGACTTGAAAAAACACATCTGATGGGGTAGAACAAAATGCCACCTCAAAAACCAACAAATTGTCCCCTATATGTCAAATTATACAAGATTCTTTGAAAGAAGCAACAAAGCGATAACTTTGTTCAATCACCCTTGCTTTATTACTATCAAATGTGGAAGAAACTAGGAAGGCATTCTTGCCAAAGGTGTTTACCATTGTAGTGATGGAGGCCATAAGATCATAGGTCTTAGATTTAGGGATGGAAGTCACCAGAGAGGTCCAATACAATGTCCAAATTAAAGAAGGATTCCTTATAGATGGCAGGGTCCCCCAGGTGCTTCTGTTTGCCAATGATTTCATGCTAATTTTGTTGAGCCTTTCATCAATTCATGAAGTACCTAATCACTTAAAAAGTGTTTGGCCTAATTATCCAAATGGGACAAACCAAGTGGATGAAGAGTGGCTGTTGTTCAGAACGGGAAAGAGCTCATCCATCAGTGTGTAGATTTGAGACAGACTCTGAGAAAGGGCAGTTATGCTCAGCCCTGAGTGGACAGAAGGAAGGAGAGAGTTGGCTAGGTTGTCTTTGGGAAATGGCAAAATGCTTTTAGTGCCATCAAGCTTTTCTCTGAAACAAAGTCTCATCTCTTAATACAAGTATTCCTCTGATGATGTTGCATGGCCTTGAGTCAAGTTCAATCAAGAAGCATTTATTAAGCACCTACAGTGTGCCAGGCACTTCATTAAGTGCTGGATTTATGTAATACTGTGGTTTCTGATAACCTGATGGATCTGAACCCAAGTCTCCTGACTTTCCACCCCACCTCCCAGCCACGTGTAACATAAAGCTACGTACTGTGTCACTTAGTAGTAACTAATTGACTAACCATATAATATGAGAACAGCCCTGGAGGACATGCCTGGCAGGATATGATGGAAACATATTCATTCAGGGATTCAGGGAAGGGAGGGAAGGGAATAAGCATTTATAGAGCACCTACTGTTTGCCAGGCACTGTGCTAAGCACTTTGCAAATATTACCTCATTTGATCCTCACTACAACTCCGGGAGGTAGGTGCAGTTATTATCCCCACTTTACAGTGGAGGAAACTGAGGCAAACAGCAGTCAGGTGATTTATTCAGAGTCATGAAGCTACTATGATGTCTGAGGCTGGATTTGAACTCAGGTCTTCCTGACTTTAGGCCAGTACTCTCTTCACTATTCCACCTAGCTACCAGGAAGGAGTGGGTAAGGAAGGGGCCGCAAGTCTACACTAGAAGAGAATTTCCATTGACTTCCTTTATAGGATCTTGGATCTAGAGTTTGAAACCACCAAGGTCAACCTCTTCCTTTTACAACTATGGAAACTGTGGCCCAGAAAGAACTCACTAGCCCAAGGTCACACAACTGAGAAAGTTACAAAGGCGGGATTTGAATCCAGGTCATTTGACTCAAAATCCAATGAGCTTTCCACAGAACCAGGCTGTTTTTCTTTTGTAAGAAAAACAATAAATGATACTTAAAATCATACTTAAATACATATGCACAAAAATAATACTTAAAATAAAATAAAACTTAAAATCAGTTTTAGATTTGGGGAGGATGACCATGGGCCTGAATCTCGGTTTCTTCATTTTGTAAAATAGGATAGTAATACCTGTACTGCTTACCTCACAGGGTCATTGTGGGGAAAGCCCTTCATAAGTCTTACAATACTAAATAAATATGTGTCCTTACTACTATTATTATTCCTATGATCATTATCTAATTTATTTCCTTTATTTTGTAAATGAGGAAAATGAGCTGAAGAAAGATTGACTTCACCAAGGTCACACAGCTAGTTAATGGATAGAGCTGGGACAGTTACCAGCTGCAATGGAAGAGCATGTGTTAGAGTGACTTAGCGGATAGAGTCCTAAACTTGGAATTGGGAGAGACTTAGGTTCAAATCCTGCCTCGGAGGCTTGCTAGCTATGTGATTTTGGGCAAATCACTGCTTCTTTGGGCCTCAGTTTCCTTACCTGTGAAATAGGGAAAGTAATGGTACCTTGTTGGGATGACACCCTTAAGAATAATACTGCCTAACTAATAATACCTCATTGGGATGTTTTGAAGATCAGATGAGATCATAAATGTTAAAGGCTTTGTAAACCTTAAGATTTACTATTAGCTGTAACTATTTGTTATGACTAATTGGCAATGTCAACCAATGAACAAGCATTTTTTAAGCACCTACTATGCTCCAGGGGCCGAGCCAGCTTGTGGGGAATGATGCATCTTACTCTCTGATCAGAAGAAATCAGTCTTTTCTCAAAGCCAAAAACAAATGACAAGCTCCTTCCTCCCCATAAAGCTGACACGATTAAAGAAATTTGTCCCCAGTCTTTAACGGAGAAGGAAAAATGTGGCAAGAATCACGCAGCTTGAGAAGCTGGCTTCCCGCTGCATAAACAGACAGCAGGCTAACAATGTAACGAGGACACAGTGACCAATTCTGCAGCATCCCTCCACAAAGACAGTCACTGTGGTGAACAGCAAGGCTCGTGTAAGACCCGCGGAGCCCGCTGTGACAGGAGCAGAAGGCCGCTGATTAGAATGCCTGCCTCATTCGGGCCCTCGCTCTTCTTCCCTCGCCACCCTCAATCCCTCCTTTATTTTATCTGAACAGATGGAAGGGGAGAATGTTCAAGTTGGGGAAGGAATTTTGGGATCATCTAGTCCAAGTTTCTCATTTTAGAAATGAGGAGACTCAGGCCCCAAGAAATAGAACGGCCCGTTCTAGGTCATCTGGCTATTTAGCAGAAGAGCTCGACTTTAATGGAGTTTGTGAAGACAACATGTCTCTGGTTTGGGGAGATTAAAGGTAGTTTTCTCTAGCGAAAAGCCTTGTGGTGTCTGTGTTACTCTGCCGAGTGCAGATAACCGAAGATGGAACAGAAAGAACTAGCCGGAGAAGAAGGGTGCGGTGAAAAGGGGCTGTACTTTGAGGCAGAGGACTTGGGTTCCATCTGACACTGAGAGCGATTGTTTCAGAGCTAAAAGGGACCTTGGAGACCACCTGGGCCAGCCCCATTATTTTACAGTTGACAGAGCTGAGAACAGAGAAGCGATTTGTCTAAAGTCACATACATTGTAAGTAGGAGAGACAGGATTTGAATCCAGATCTTCCGCCTCCCAATCCAAAATACTTCCACTGAATCTGTGTGTCTTTGAACTGCCTCTATGACCTTGGTAACTCTGGGGCTCAGTTTCCTTCTTTGTAAAATGAGAGATTGACTATGATGATCTCTAGTTCCTTCTACTTTCAAATCCATTTTTAAGGGTAGAAAGCTTTTGGTCATAGGGTCAACTGAAGTCTCTCTCATTTTAAAAAGGCTGTTATAGGGCTCATTACGTAGTCCTGAAAGTTTTGAATTTTCCTGGTTCACCCTATCTCACTTCATCCCAGTTCATCTCTTTAGAGCTTTCTGTGACCCAGAGGAATTTCCCACGGGTTGCGGTCCATGAGATTGCAAGTTGGAGTTTTTCCTTTCATTTATTCCTCATTGGCTATTTTCTTAATAACCTGCTTTAAGGGATTACGCTCAGGGCTGCTTCACCATCAAGAAAGAAACATTTTCCTCTTTTAGTGTCAGGCGATGGAGACGAGCTTCTTGAAGGGAAAAGCAAAATAAAGAAACACGTAAATGTCTTTGGTAGCCTTGATTTGCGACGATAATTCAACCTTGTATTTTTGTAGGATGTTTCCCTCTGGAGCTCATAGAATCACTCAGTTAACCCCAGGAGGGAAACATCAATGACTGTCTCAGGTGAATTCTTCTAAGAGGGAAACTGAAGCCCAGGGCAAACAAATGATCTTCTTGCAAGGATTCCAAGGTGGAGACAGACCAGGGAATCGAATCCAGGATTCTCCATTTCCATCTACATTAAAAAGCCTGGGTAATGAACTGTGGGGGCTGAGCCAACCTAGAGAAAACAAAACAAGCTACCTTCCACAACCCTCATGTTGATCACTAATCTTTTTTCCTGTGCTAAGAAACTAATTTTTTTTTTCTTAAAGGAAGACCCTTTTGGTCTTTCTAAAAGTGTGTGTGTGTGTGTGTGTGTGTGTGTCACACACACACATGTTATGTGTACATAATAATAAAATAGAATATAAATAATATAATAAAAAAGTAATATAATAAACAATTTTATTATAAATATAATTAAAAAATAAAATGTAAATATAATTAAATAATAAATAATAAATAAAATAAATAATAAATAATAAATAAAATAAATTTTGTAGCAGTATAGGGTGAGAAAAAAGGAAGGTACTGACCAAATGGGGAATGGCTTGTGAATGTAAGGAAATTAAAATCATGCAGTAAGAAATGACAAAAACAAGGAACCTGAGGACTAGATCATCTTTAAGGTCTCTCTTCGTTCTAATTCTATGATCCTTCGGAATTGTAGGAGCCAATTGTATGAACAGAGTGGATTACTTATTACAATGCAAATGAACACTGAATAAGGAGCCAAATTCAGAGAACAGATAAGGAAACATACTTCTATCCTCTTGGCAGAGGCTTGGAAAGCTACTGGGATCAAAGGTTGTCTATATTGACTGATAGCAATCAACAAGCATTTATTGCTGTTTAGTCCTTTCCAGTCATATTTGACTCTTTGCGACCCCTTTTGGGGCTTTCTTGGCAAAGATGCTGGAGTGGTTTGCCATTTCCTTCTCCAGTTCATTTCAAAGATGAGGAAACCGAGGCAAACAGGGTTGAGCGACTTTCCCAGGGTCATATGGTTAGTAAGTGTCTGAGGTTGGATTTGAACTCAGGTCCTGGCACTTTATACACTGTACCATCTAGCTCTTCCAAGGACTTTTTTGGGGGGAGGCAAGTGACTTGCCCAGGGTCACATAGCTGGTAAATGTCTGAGGCTGGATTTGAACTCAGGTCCTCCTGACTCCAGGGCTGGTGCTCTATCCACTGTGCCATCTAGCTGCTCCAAGCATTTTTAAAAGTTCCTGTTATTTGCCTATATTGACTATAATGATAGTAATAATTTTTTACCTAATCCCTTTTTCTTTGTTACAAGGGAGGATTAAAGCTAAGGCGAGGGTGTATGCCGACTATCGGATAATGACTGTGATGTAAAAACAAAATGCATGACCAAGACTTATTTTTAAAAATCCAACTGTAAATAAAATGGCCTGAGCTGAGCTCCCTAATCCTATGCCTCACTGCTCACAGGCAGGCACAATTTCCTGTTTGCTTTTTGAGGCTACAGATAGATCTGCACAAAATTAGCTGTTGCTTGGGTTATTATGATCCATAAAGATAAATGAACTGCAATCCTACTAGCACTGTGCCTGCTATAGGATATACGGTCTCATTCCACAGGGATTTATATACAACATAGTTGTGTTCAGATAAGATGGCACATATAATAAGGGGTCAATTGTGTGGTATAGTAATAAGTACTCTAGTAGGCAAGGGAAAGGCCAGTGTGGGTTGGAGCCAATAAGGACACCATCTTGGAGAAGATGAGACTTGAAGTTAGTTGAGGCTAGGAACAGCTTTGTGAAAGATGACCTCTCTGCCTATTCAGAGGGCAATGGGAAGGATATTACTACCTACCCATTAGCCATGGCAGAACAGTTTCTTGTTCAGTAGGACACAGAAAGGGAGTCAAATCAAGCAATTCAAGGCAGGAAGAAGCTTCAAAGAGTGGGAGCTTTGGAAGCCAAGAGGAGAGCCAACCACAGACTCAAGGAAGAACTAGCCCTGGCAATCCAGAGTGGAGTCACGGAGAGGGGCAGACTCAGGGAGTTCCAGCTGATGGACCCACCCAGCAGAGATGCTGGAGGGGCAGCCTAAGCACTCTAGAAGACAGGGGACACTGAGGCCCTGTAGGAACAGAGAAGTCAGCTCCCCTTGATCCCAGGTGCTCCTGACATTTACAATCACCACCATCATACCCTACATTCTTGTTCCATTTTCCCACAAAGGCTGTATGTCTTAGTAGATCTTAGGCATCTTAGTAGATGCCTTTGTTTTGAGCTAAAAAAT
This sequence comes from Trichosurus vulpecula, assembly GCF_011100635.1. Taxonomy (NCBI): domain Eukaryota; kingdom Metazoa; phylum Chordata; class Mammalia; order Diprotodontia; family Phalangeridae; genus Trichosurus; species Trichosurus vulpecula. The sequence goes on along the minus strand of NC_050576.1, from coordinate 267,238,160 downwards.
AATAAAATAAAAGGTGAGACTTAAAAAGCAAGGATCCATGAACAGCATGGAGAAGAAGAAAGGGACAGATTGTGGTTTAGTAAAATGTGTCAGTGATAAGGGAAGAATTATGATAAAGCACCAAGGATAAGTCAAAGAACTGGAGTTTAGTTTCTGGCTCTCCTAAGGACTTACTTGTTTCAATTTGGGCTTGTGATCTTACCTGTCTGAGCTTCAAGCTCCTAAGCAAGTTGAGAACAATGGTAATTACTAAAAAAAATGTCCAATATGTATCTGTATATTATATATGGATATATTATGTATGAAATAGAATGCCAGCCCTGGAGTCAGCAGGACCTGAGTTCAGACATTTCCTATCTGTGACCCTGGGCAAGTTACTTTACCTTGTTTGCCTCAGTTTCCTCATCTGTAAAACAAGCTGGAGAAGGAAATGGCAACCCACTCCAGTATCTTTGCCAAGAAAACCCCAAATGGGGCCATGAAGAGTTGGATGTGACTAACTGACTAAACAATAACACTTGTGTCCATGATCTCATTTGAGGCCCACAAACACCTTATAAAGTAGGAAATTCATGGATTAGTATCTGTATTTTACAGATGAAGAAACTGAGGCTCAGAGTCACCAAAGGTCTACCCAGATAGGTGTCAGCTATGGTACTTGAATCCAGGTTAGATGCACCCTGGGACACGGGGACTTTTTTATTTTTTAACATACATCTTCTTTCTCCTAATCTACTCTCAGAAGAACAGTTTTCTTTTCCATGTTAGATTTTAAAATAAACATATTGGAGGATAATAAATAAACCCTGCAAAGAGCTTTGGATGCTTTCCAGTGCTTCTTAAACTGTGGGTTGTGACCCCAAATGAGGTTTAAGAAGGGCTGAAGAGGTCAAGAGTGGGAAAAGTTTAAGAAGGCCTGCACAGAGAACAGGAGGTAACAGGCAGGGCCCATATGTAGATTGCCAGATACTGCAAGGATTTGAAAGGCTGTCTCTTTGAATAGTCAGCTAGGTGGTGCAGTGGTTAGAGTTCTGGGCCTGGAGACAGGGAGACTCATCTTTATGAGTTCAAAGCTGGCTTCAGACACTTACTAGCCGTGTGACCCTGGGCAAGTCACTGAATCCTGTTTGCTTCAGTTTCTTCATCTGTAAAATGAGCTGGAGAGGAAAATGGCAAACTACTCCAATATTTTTGCCATGACCCCACATGGGGTCCTGGAGAGTTGGACATAACTCAACAACAACAACTCTTCAAATAGGGAATAAATTTGCTTTGCTTGGCCCATGGACCAAAGGGTAGAAGTTGCAAAGAGGCCACTTTGGGTTTGATATGAATAAGCCTCGCTAAGGAGAGATGTCCATAACTGGGGTCACCTGTGTTGGGAGCAGGTGAGCTCCTCTTCATCAAAGATCTTCAAGCACAGGCTGGAAGATCTATTGTAAAAGGATTCACAGTCAGGTCACAGATGGACCAGGTGCCTCTGAAGTTCTTTCCAACTCTGAGAGTCAATGATTCTGGATAATTTGAGGCTTACTGCAATATTGATGGAGTGATACCAAATAAATCAACATTTGCCGGTTACCAAACATCATAGAGAGAGGATCCCTCATTAAGCTCTTCTGTTCTCTTACGAGAAAATGGGGGGGGGGCAGGGTTGGAGCCTGTCAAGGTTGAGATTGATTTGGGGACCATGGTGCTGATTGAACCCTCTTAGGTTTGGGGTGGTGGTGGTGGGGATATGCCTAGACAATGGAGAATTCTTGTGTATGTGAGGGTCAGAAGCACAGTGTAAACAAACCAAGATCAAGAGATGGGCAGAGAAATGGTGGCACTGACAGGTCCAGAGGTAAGAGGCGGGGTCTGCTAAGGAAGCAGGCTCAAAACCAGCAAGCAAACGAGTGAGAGGTTTGATGTCAGGCAAATGAGAAGATTTCCAAGTGGATAAAGAGCTACCTCAACTTGTCATAGTCTTTTTGGAAGTTTTGGTGCTTTTGGGTCTCCAGTGTTCTCCAAAAGAACTAATCTCTCCCCGCCGCTGCCCCCGGAGGAATGAGATCGACGTTTCCCCAACCTGGCGTAGATTGTAGTTGTGGGGATCCCTACTTTGATTTCTTCCGAAATTCGATTTCATAGGTACCTTTGCTCCTCCCTCATTATTCTCCATAGCAACCACTCAGACCATGCGGCACATTAGGGACCATGGTTTGTCAGGGTTTCGATGATTATTATCGTGGTCATCGCTATTATCATTAATAATAATTCTTATACTATAGCAACAATATTAATTATGCAAATAAAAATAATTATATTATGCTATTATAATTCTAATTAATAATAGTAATGGCTGAAATTTATCTACTGATTTAAAATTGGCAAAGCATTTAGACTCCTGATCTCTGTTGAACTCTAATAACCCTGCAAGATGAATTCTCCAGGTATGTTATTATTATTATCTTCATCATTATCAGTATGACTCACGTCGTAGGTAAAGAAGTAACCTTGGAGCAGGGAAGTCATTTGCTCAGGATCACAACAGCTAGTAAATAGCAGAGGTGGGATTTAAACCAAGATCTTCTGAATTCCAAGGCCAGTACTCTATTCACTATGTCCTACAACCTCTTAGGTGAAGATGGGGGTGGTGCAGGTGGTGGTGGTGGTGGTGGTAGTAGCAGCAGTAGTATAATATAATTAGTACTAATACTACAACAATAACTAGTACTACAACTAGTACTATAACAACTAGTAGTATAACAATTAGTACTACTACTACAATAAGCACTACTACAACAACTAGTATCACTACTATAACTAGTACCAGCACTACTACTGCAACTAGTACTAGTACTACTACTGCAACTAGTACTACAGCAACTAGTACTACAACAACTAGTACTACTACTAGAATAAGCACTACTACAACTAGTATCACTACTATAACTAGTACCAGTACTACTACTGCAACTAGTACTAGTACTACTACTGCAACTAGTACTACTACTACAACTAGTACTACTGCAACTAGTACTACAACAACTAGTACTACAACAACTAGTACTACTACTACAATAAGCACTACTACAGCAACTAGTAACACTACTATAACTAGTACCAGTACTACTACTGCAACTAGTACTAGCACTACTTCTTTTTATATTGTGCTTTAGCTGTTGAGCCTCACAACTACCCCGTGAAATAGGCCTTACAGGTATTACTATTCCCGTTGTATAGAGAAGAAAACAGAGGGTCTGAGTGTTCAAATGACATGTCCATCATCAGTAGGTGAGGCAGATAGGTGGAGCAGTGGGTAGAACGCTGAACCTGGAGTCAGGAAGATCTGAGTTCAAATTCAGCCTCAGACACTTGCTAGCTGTGTGACCCCGGGCAAGTTGCCTAGACTTTCTCAGTTTCAATGTCTTCATCTATAAAACAGGGATAATATTAGCACCTAGCTCCTGGAATTGTTGTGAGGCCAAAATGAGATGATATTTGTAAAGTGCTTTGTCAACCTCACAGTGCTTTATAAATTCTAGCCCGTAAAAGTCAGAGACAGGATTTGAACCCGGGTCTTTCTGACTTCAGGTACAACACTCCACCCACTAAGCCATGCTGCAGTGAAATAGATGTGTAAAGTTACCCGTGCAAATCTGGGAAAAATTGGGCAATAGAAAAGATTTGTGTGGCCTAGTAGGCATGGCCTGGAATGGGACTGGCATCAACTCTGCCACAGGGCAGCATGTTGCTTTACTTTTTGACCTTGGGGAAAACACTTCACCCCTCTGTTTCCAATTTCCCATCTATAAAGACGAGCTAATGATACCTGGCCCACAGGGTGTTGGTAGGATTAATTAGTTAATGTTTGTCAAACACTCTGCAGATAAAAATGTCTGCCCACTGTACACGCATTTTATTCCTTTCTCTCCTCTAACTCTGTCCTGATACTGGCTTGCAGGGGCAGTGGCTGCTCTCAATATGATATGATAAGATCAGAACCACATTCTCATCTGTCAGAAGAAAAGGATTTGGTATCATTAGTAGGAACATTTTTTTTCCTTCTTGAAATGCTATCAACAGCTGCTGTGAATCACCAAATAGGCTGCATCTCCCAGAGAATCATCCATTCTCCCAGGTGACATTTGCAGTCTGTTGTTATTGCAAGTTTCGGACCCCTAAAGGGCAGATACATTGGCAGGGAGTGGAGGTGGGGAAGGGAAGAAGCCACTGAGGATCTCTATGAAACCCTAATGAAAGTGAGCCAGGACAGGGGCAGGAGGACGGCACAGGGAGCGCCTGCCTGATGCAATCCGGGGCAAATGATGCCCCCTCCTGGGCCTCTGTTTTCGTGCCTTGAAAATGGTGATGACAATGCTGTCTTCTTTCTATCTCCCACACAGGAGTGGGATGCAGACTGATGCAATCACCTGTGTCTAGTGTTTGATCTCTTTGCCAAAGGGCACTCTATTAGTTCATTATTTTCTCACTAAATGGTTGAGACAACATATGTGAATCTTTGCAAACCTTGAAGAGATACACGGAAAAAGAAATGGCAAGCCGCTCCAGTATCTTTGCCAAAAACCTCCAGTTGGGCTCACACGACTGAAAAATGACTGAACTCCAACAACAATGAAGTGCTATATAAACACTAGCTAGCTATTACTTGTAACAATATTATTATCTTGTTGCCCTAACTGTAGCCCAGTTAGGGATAGGACCTGCACTCATGATTTAATTGATCTGGGGAACTCCCAGATGAGAGAATTCTTTATACCAATGCAGCTTGACGCTTTCTATGCAACTTAGCCATAAAGAATTATCCTGAACTGAGGTGTCAAACCTCAGGATGGCTCGCACCAGTTTAAATTTTATTGGGAAGTATGTAATGGAATGAATGAAGCAGAACATAGATAATGTTAGTATGTGTTTTTCCAAGTCAGTCTGTGGCGCCCAGGGGTCCTCACATACCATTTAGTGACCCCTGTCCTATTTAAGTGTGACCCCACTGGTTTAGAACACAGAGGTTAAGTGACTTGCATTTAGTGACCCCTGTCCTATTTAAGTGTGACCCCACTGGTTTAGAACACAGAGGTTAAGTGACTTGCCCAGGGTCACACAGCCAGTTTGTGTCAGAGGGTTTAGTAACAACAAACTTCTCTAAGGGAAAACTGATGTGGACTTTCATGGAATGAAGTGCATGAACCCCAGTGGAGCCTTTTCTTTAGGATTATCCCTTCTCTGGCCCTTGACGATTGGCCTCATCCAAAGGACAGCATGGTCTGAAATATTTCTGGTTCTTGCTGCCAACTGTCTGATAGGGGGTGGGGAGCATCATAGATTCTCTGGCTGCCTTTCATTTGGAAGGTTTCCTGTACTTACTTCATGTTTAATTTTTAAATTTTGCTTAATGGTATTTTATTTTTTCCAATTACATGCAAAGATAGTTTTTGATATTCACTTTTATAAAATTTTGAGTTCCAATTTTTTTCTCCCTACATCCTCTCCCCCCTCCCCAAGATGGCAAGCCATCTGATATAGGCTATACGCGTCCTGTACTTATTTTATTTGACTCATTTTCATAACATTTATTGACCACCAACTACATGTCAGGTATTGTTCTAGACCCTGAGCAGATGAAGACAAAATCAAAGTAGCTCCTCAAGGAGTTTATATTTTAGAAGCATGTATATTCTCCTTATTCAGTCATACCCTCTTGTCAGTGGTGGCAAAACTTTGGCTGGCACTGCAATGTGTGGAATGATTACATTTTAGAACCTTGGACAGCTTTCCGGTTTTGTGTTTACTAATAACCCTGGAGTCATTCAACCACGAGTTTAAATGGGAAAGAAAAATCCACAGGAACTAAACACGGCCCTGTATGAACTTAGTGACACTTTCAATATAAGATATTGTATTTCAGGTCTTTGATTCTCAGTTTTTAGGCTTCAATTCAATCAATCAATAAACATTTATTAAGCACCTACTATATGCCAATCACTGTACTCAGAGCTGGGGACACAAAAAGAGATGAAAGACAGCCCTTGCCCTCCAGGATGACTTTAGTCATATTTTATCCATTTTAGATTCTCCAAGATTAGCACAAATCATATCATCCCCTGCTGACAGCTAGGAGAAGCTAGGTGGACCATTTTTTTCCTTCCCTTCTCCCTAAGGAGAAAGGAACTGCTCTGAACTCTTGCTCTCAAAGAAGAGCCTTTTTGAGCTTGGACTTGGCAGAAGATAGGAAAAGATGGTAAATTACAGACTTAGAGCAGAAAGGGGCCACATAATTCAACCTCAATTATTGCTGTTGTTGGTCTTTCGATGAGTGAGCTGAAACCCAGAGAAGGCAAGAGACTTATCCAAGGTCACACATCTAGTAAATGACAGAATTGGATTTCAGTTCAGGTTGCTTGATGACATAGCCAGGGGGAATGTCATCTTTCCACTGAGCAATGCTACCTGGTTAGAACTAGACAGATGAAGCAGCTAAGGAGAACTTTAACTAGGGTGGGATAATAAGCACTTTGTCTGTTGCAGAGTGTCAAATGGAGATAGTTTCTGACAGCACTTATCTTTCAGTGACAGAGAAACAAGAGCTTAGCACCTAGTGAGTAAGATTAATTAGTTGAAATAGGAAGATCCTCCTCCCTCCCCAGTTCTGCTGTTCTTGGTAGCCTCCTAAAGAGTGTCTTTGTGTCCATATCCTGGGATTTGTCTCCCCATACGGAGCAGGATCCTGGCTCCCTGTTCAACTGAGGACACATTTGTCCCAGGTGGGTTCAAATTCCATCCCTGATATTTGCTTTCTTATGACCCTAATGAAGTCACTTAACCTCTAAAATTCTTACTTTCCTTACCTGTAAGATGGCAGTAGCAATAGTGCTTAACTGACGGGGTTATTGTACGGATAAAATGAAATAAGTAATGAATTTTGCAAGCTTTAAATCACTACATAAATATATAAATGTTAGTGATCATGCAGCCTCATCTTCATCATCCTCTTCCTTATCTTTATCATCCTACCAGAAATTATTTGCTGAGTGAAGAGACCATGCCACTAGTCTCTAGTATGACCAGAAACTTCTTCTTTTACTTCTTTGAGGGTGACAGAGGCCAAGCTTTACTTATATTTGCTTTGACCTGGAGAAAACATGAATTTGTGATTTTGCGATGAAATCAGTTGAGTAATTTCTTTCAGGGTTTGTTTTTTTAATGTGTTTCAAAATAGAGAATTCCAAGGGTTACTTTGGTGAGTGTAGACTGTGGAATGTAGCATGAAGCAGGAGCACTCAAAGATGCTTTGCATAGCTTACTCAAGTTGAAGAACAGGACGTGACTTTTCCCTTGCCATGTGTGTGAGTGGGTTTTTTTCACTTTCTCTGCTTTCTGTACACTACTCCATTTATAATACATAAGTACCCTGAGGCTACTGCCATTTTATAAACTATTTTGGTTTCAGGATGGATTCTAGAAGCTGGCTCATATCTTCTTACAATGTTATTGGTAGTCATCACATTTACATACCTCGCTGCCTGATAAAACGGACAATTAATCCTTCCTACGATTTGGCTTGGTCTATATTCCATTATCCTAGTGTTTTTTTCCATTTGCTTCCCACTGTATTTATTATATCACCTTTGGGAGAACAAACACGTGACATTTCAGGTGCCAGTCACTTCTCAGAGATAAAAGCATCTCTACTCTCTCCATGATGACTCACCATTCACTCATCTTAAAAAGATTGTATTGCCCTTAGTCAAAATCTGTTTAATGATTAGTTTGAAGTTGCTGTGGGCTTTTGTGGCCTCTCTGATAACTCTGGCTATAGGTCCTTTCCTTATGTCAATCTCTGCTCATTCTGCTCCTCTGCTATAAAACCTTAAATTGCTCCCGGTTGCCCCCTGAATCAAGTCCTCAGTCCTTAGTCTGGCATCAATGACCTTTCACAACCTGGGTTCAACTTGTTTTTCCAGTTTGATTTCCTACTACTCCCCTCTATGTGTTATATACTTCAATCAAGCCTTGCTACTTGTGGTTTCTCCAACTGCCTTTTCCTTTTCCTGCCTCTTTTCTTTTGCTTACACTGTAGCCTGCCTCCCCCTCCCCACCCTATATATCCACATCCTGAAGTTCTTCAAAGCTCACCTCTGCCACTAACACTTTCCTGAAGGTTTCTCTGATCCCTCCAAATGGAAGTGACCTTTCCCTCCCTTAGACTCTCACAGTGCGTTTTGGCACTCTCTAATGTATTTATATTACAATTTCTATTATAGGCACTTGTCGACTGGTCTTAAGTTCTCTTAGACTGTGAGTTAGTTCTATAATGTTGGGGCTACACTTTATTTATCTTTCTTTTTCTTTCAACGCCTTATACACTGCTTTACCCCTGGTAGGCAACTGATATCTGTTGACCAAATTGCTGAAATTAACTCTCTTTTCCATTCTCTCTGTCGCCATCCTAATTCAAATTCTCAGCATTTCATTGTAGTTGTTGCTCAATTGTTTCAGTTGCCTCCAACTCTTTGTGACCTTATTTGGAGTTTTCTTGGCAAAGATACTGACTGGAGTGTTTGCCACTTCCTTCTCCGGCTTATCTTACAGATGAGGAAACTGAGGCAAAGAGGGTTAAGTGACTTGCCCAGGGTCACACAGCTAGTAAGGGTCCGAGGCCAGATTTGAACTCGGGAAGATGAATCTTCCTGACTCTAGGCACTGCTCATGCCCCACCCCTCTGCTTTTTTTATACCCCCATCTTACAGAGAGGGATGCCTCTCTTAACACTTAACTTTCTGTTTTACTTGTTTGCCTTAATAATGGACCGTCTTTATTATGAATTAATTTCAATGCATATAACTTCTTTCACTTAATTCCATTTGATTCCAGTAAACTGCTTGAGGACAGGGCTTTTTTATGTTTCCCTGAGTCTTCCACAATGCCCAGTATAGAGTAAAGCTCAATAAATGATTGTTGGTTTATTAATCTTTGGAATACACGTAGAAGTTCCTTTTCCTTTCCATACTCCAAACCCCAAATATATGGATCCTTGATTTACATTGGATATGTATATTATCATCTTGTGCTATAGTAGTTTACATTTTTATCCTGCTATACTTCTACATTTTACACATTGGTGTTACTGGCTCAGATGACATGTTCCTAATAATAATAATAATCATAAAAGTTCACATTTTTATATAAATTATCTTTCATTTGTTCCTTGCAACCACTCCGTTATTACCATCATCTCCATTTGGCAGATAAAGAAACTGAGGCCCAGAGGAATTTTGTCTAGTCTGGCACAGTGTCAGAACTCAGATCTTCAGGACTTTCTTACTTGGTCAGTCAACAAGTGTTTATGAAGCTTACACTTAATTTATTAAGCTTACACTTACAATGTGCCAGGCCCTGTGCACATAAATACAAGCAGGAAGAAAGACATCCTCTGCCTTTAAGGAACTTACTTTCTAATGGGTGAAATTAACACTTAAAATGAGGCTGAAAAATGAGAAAAGGAGGAGGGCAAGGTAGTTGATTTGGGGGCACAGTGGAGAAAGCATGATAATCCAGCAACCTTATCCAGATAACTACAATGCCATTCCTAGAGGTGGGGAATGGGTTGATATATCCTCTTTTAATAGTACATGACACTCATGTGATGAAATGAGCAATTTCTTTTAATTTGAACAATATTGCCCATGGCGATGATGACATTGAGGACCAGACCACCTGGGGAACAAGATGAACATCTGGACAGGCCTCTTCCGATTCTCCTCGGCTTTTGCGTATCATTTTCCAGGATGTTTTTTGATGCTAGATGACCAGTTACTTCACTCTTCGTTCTAATCGTCACTGTTATTAGCAGTGTCCCAACAAAGCATTTACATACCCAATGGTGCCATGGTAAGGATCACTCAAAGTGGATCCATCAGAATCATGGAGCTAAAAGAGTCCGCAAAGACCTTTCTGGTCCAATCTGGACCTGAACAAGAAAACATCATGACACAATGGAAAAAAAATGCTGGTTTTGGAGTCAGAGAATCTTGGGTTGGAATCCCAATGTTGCCACTTGCTACCTGAGCCATGCTGGACCCCTTGCTTCACATCTCTGGGCCTCAACCTCCTTATCTTGAAAATGGAGGGTTTGCATTATGTCCCCTCTGAGGTTCCTTCTAGCTCTAGAGTTATGATCCAATGATCTCCTTTGCAACAACCTTTGAAGACCTCCAATGAAGGGGAAACCATGACTTCTTGAATCAGCCTGTTCTATTTTTGTGTGAGCTATTATTGCTAGGATGTTTTCCCTGTTCTCAAATCTAAATCTTCCCCTTTGCAACTCTATTATTCCAATGGGGCCAAGTAGAATAAGCCTAACCCTTCTTTCAATGGGCAGTTAGGTGGAATGATGGATAGAGTTTAGGGCCTGGAGTCTGGAAGACCTGAGTTCAGATCTTGACCTCTGACACTTACTAACTGTGTGGCCCTGGGCAATTCACCCAACCATCTTTGTCTCAGTTCTTTATCTATAGAATTTGCTGGAGAAGGAAATGGCTAACCACTTCAGTAAAAAAGCCTTGAAATGTCAAACATACTGAACAACAATAACCCTTCTTTCATATGACAGACCTTCAAATCAGCCCTTCCTCACTCAAAATCAAAGTCAACTGCAAGTCATGTCATCATTTCCATGATGTCACAGTCTTCTTCAAGAACAAAGGACAAGTACAACACAGTCTTCAAATACTTGAAGACAGATAACTTGCCCTTAAGTCTGGGTTGTGGGGGACATGATGATCAACAGCAACATTCATTAATTTTTTAGATAAATTTTTCTATTTGTCTTTTATATCATAACCCTCCTTCCTTTCCTAGAGAGTCATACTTTATAACAAAAAATAAAAAAAAACCAGTTGAGTAAGCCAACCAATACATCCCAAACGTTAGACATTGTATACTGTTTTACACCCGCTGATGTGTAAAAGTAGCATGCATGGCCTTCTTATATCTCTTCTTTGTTAGAGGTGGGTGGGGGAAGGCAGGGGATGTATTCTGTACTAAATACATAGCTCGTAGCTCTAGACCTGGAAGGGACCCAAGAAGCCAGCTAGTCCAATTCACTCATTTCATAGATAAGGAAACTAAAGCCCACAGAGGTAAGATGTCTGGCCTAAGGTCACAAAGCTAGTAAGTGTCAGAGGCACAGATCCTCAGTCATGCTCATTTGCCTTGCTGTAGGAAGCATGTACCTGTTATCTCCCAGATGAGGCTGAGCTAACAGCCTTCGATGGCTCACCATAATGTCTCCGTAAATACTCTCTGTATTCTGTCGCAAGTTAATTTCCCCAGAAAATTCAATAAAAAGTTGTTAGCAATAATGAAAGACGAACTCTACCAAACCTCAGATGTGTAGACGAAGGGAAGCCTAGCTTTATCTTCAGACACAACAGCCTTGGAAAATGTAATTAAAGAACAGTCTGTGGTGAGCCAGGGAGGAATGGAGAAAGGCCTTCTTCCCGGAGTCCTTTTCATCCTTTTCCAGCTCTAGTCCAGGATTTGTTACTTGGTGTGTGTTGGATTCATTTCACTTAAAGATCAGCTGCTTAGCAAGTTTCTGAAGCACCTGAATCTAGACAGGTCATTTATCTAATCAAATAGAATGATTAAAAAAGGGCATTAATAGCTACTTTTTTTGGATTTAAAAGCACTGCACTCAAATCTACTCCTTGCCAGGGGCCCATTTTCCCTTTGCTAGGCCCTCATTGATTATTAATGGGAATGGCAATCGTTCGCACATCATAGGGGTGAATAGACTACCAAAGTAATTTTTTCTTTTTTCTTTTGCTTCAGGAGCAAAAATCTCCTTGACTCTGCCAGGAGACAGAGCACATACCTCTAGGAAATCAGTCTTCTCTGGTTAATTCCAGTGGAAATGCCTCAGAAATTTTCCTTGCAAGTGTTTTGACAGAGAGTACGGTGGAGAGCTGGAGACTTATTCCTCTGGTATTTCTACTGGAGCCCTTTGGAGAGAGTGTTCTCAAGTCAGGCTGAAGGCTCTGAGGCTGCTCCAAGGATCAGCTTGAGAGAGAGGCCTGCACTCCTTACTCTCACCCTCTTATACCCATAACTGACAGATAAATGTGGGATAAACAGATTAGAGATGGATGAGAAAACAGCTGTCTTCAAGGTAAAAACAACTGGTACTCTAAAACTGAAACAAAATGATGATGATGGTGATGGTGATGGTGATGATGATGATGGTGATGATGGTGATGGTGGTGGTGATGGTGATGATGATGATGGTGATGATGGTGATGGTGGTGATGATGGTGATGATGATAGCTAGCATTTCTTTTGGGGCAGCTGGGGGGAGACATAGTGCGTAGAGTGCTCAGCCTGGAGTTGGGAAGACTGGTGTTAAAAACGCCTGGGCTAAATGATTTCTAAGGTTTCTCCTAATCAATCAGCAAGCATTTATTAAGCCTCTACTAGGTTCAGCACAGCTAGGTGCCGCAGTGCATAGAGTCATAGAGACTCATCTTCCTGAGTTCAAATCTGCCTCAGACATTTATTAGCAGTGTGACCCTGGGCAAGTCACTTAACCCTGTTTGCCTCAGTTTCCTCATCTGTAAAATGAGCTGGAGAAGGAAATGGTAAACCACTCCAGTATCTCTGCCAAGAAAACTCCACTTGGGGTCATGAAGAGTCGGACAAGATTGAAATGACTGAACAACAAAAGTGAAAAGCATTTGCTTTAAGGTATGAAAAGTGCTTTCTTTGTGTATTTATTTCCCTTCATCCTCACCTCAACCCTAGGAGGTAGAAGTCATTACTACCTCCATTTTACAGATTGGGAAACTGAGGCCTAACTTAAGTGACTTTCCCAGGGTCATACCGCATCTAAGACAGGATTCGAACCCCAAGTATATCACTCTATTTGCCTCTATTGTCTATATCTTGTGTGTACACAGTTGTTTGTATGTTTTCTCTCCCATTAGAATGTGAGCTTCTTGAGGGGAGGGACTGTTTCTGTCTTTCTTTGTATTTTTGACACTTAGCACAGTGCCTGGTCTTAGTAAATGCCAGTTCACTTGACTCTATCCACTTCCTACCCAGATGCCTTCCAAATGCTAAGAAGGTACACCAAATGAAAAAGAAAGGTGCTTCGCCAGAAAACACACACACACACACACACACACACACACACACACACACCCAGAGGACCCATCTGAATTTTATTGCTGTTCATTATGTAAAAATGAGGGAAAAAAGAAATAACATTCCCCTCTTTATTTTTCCATCTTCTCTCACTACTAGCTCTCAGCTGCACTGTATTCTTGCTACCAGGAGGCTCTTCCTGTTTTGAAATCACTTGAACTTAAAGTCCATTTGCCCTCGCATTTCCTCAACATAAAAAAACCCCTGAAGCTTGGGGTAGACACAGGAAATGCTTACTTTTTTTTCTGGTTAAAAGTATTTGTCCCTGAAGAAGAGATAAGAAAACATTCCCTCTTTTTAGAGGTGAGATTCTCTGGGTGTGGAACTGTCAGACTTCATTGATGGATTGATTAGTTTTAATTAACTATTTTTTAAAAATTCTTTGCTACAAGAGATGACTGATGGGGTAGGGGAAGAGTATATTTGGAAAGTAAGGTGGTGTCAAAACAAAAGATAATGATGCATTTTTTTTTAAAGTCCTTGGGCTCATACTTAGCATGGTCCTTGATCCAACCAGGGTGTCTGTGGATGTTTATGGGTGTGACTACTGATTTTTTTGCATTGAGGAGAAACCACATGTAAATTTCCATTGTCATAGAGGGAAGTGATGATGCCACCACCTGGTGGCCAAATTGTGGCTTTCTTGTTTCATTGAAAGTTGGATAATTGGAGTGATATATGTGGGGACGTCATGATGTGATTTGGCTACAGGAAAGAGAAGGAAGGCCTTCAGAGAGTTTGCTTTTAACTTGTAATGCATGTAAATAAGAAAGCAGGCAATCCTTGCTCATAGTGAACTTGGAGGATCAAAGACCTAGAATTGGAAGGGTCCTTGAAGGTTGAAGGTCATCTGGTCTACCTCCCCTTCTCCTCCTCCACTGCCCCATTTCACAGAGGAGGAAACTGAGATCTGGGCAGAATCCTAACCCAGGGTCTTCTCACTCAAAATCTTTCTTTCTCATGTATCTTTCCTACTATTGAACAAGGTTTACCAGCCTTTTGTGCCTACAAGAATTTAAACTAAGAATCTAGGCAAAAGGAATGCTTTTTTTCCTGCCTATAGTAGTTAAAATTTCCACCTTAAAAATAAATATGTATAGTCTTTCTGATTTTAAGATATCCTTGACAATACAAAAGGAGCAAGGCTGTCTCATTGAATCACTGCCTAACAGCCTGAAACAAAAACACAAAGGAAAGTGTGAACTTCTCCCATCATCTTAATGGGATGCTAATGTCGAAGGAAGTCTAATTATCAGGGATAGAGACACATGAAAATGCAGCAAAATCTGGGGGAATTTAGATTCTGCCCAGGCTGGGGATGCATTGTTCTGTTTGTAGAAAGATGATATCGAGATGTAGCTGGCACAGCCCTGGCACCAGGTCTAAGCTGCAGTGAGGCAAGGAAAAAACTTTCTGACAAAGTTGCCCTAAAGAGGGGTTGGCTGCCTCCTGGAGGGGTGAGCCTCCCATCACTGGGGGAGTCCATTTGGAGGTGGCGGATATTGCTGAGAGGGATTCTGCTTAGGTGTGGGCAACAGGAGATAGATGGTGCCTTCCTACCCTGAGGATCTGTGTGTCTAGGGAAACCTCTCAGTGGTTTAACCTTTAGGACAAAGGCTCAGCCACCAAGAGAAAGAAGATAAGGCAACAGCTACCAGAATCACGAGAAAGGGAGCTCAGGCAGATGAGGCAAACAATGCAGCGGGCCATTAGTCAGTCCATAAATAAGTTATTAAGTGCCTTTTTAATAATAATAAAAATTTGTCCTTTGCCAGGCACTGTACTGATTGCTGGGGTGGGGGGGTACAAAGGAAAGCAAAAGACAGTCCCTTGGGGAGCTTTCATAACACTTAACTAGATAAGCAAATAAATGATCATTTGGGTTGGTCTCCTGCCTCCTCTCTTCCCACTCTGGTCCATCCTCTACTGGGCTGCCAGAGTGGTTTCCCTAAAATGCAGGTCTGGCCATTTACTCCCCTACCCAGTAAACTCCACCGGCTCCCTATTACCTCCAAAATCAAACATAAAATACACTGGCTTTTACTACCCTTCATAACCTGACCCCTCCTTCCTTTTCTAGCCTTCTTACTTTTTTCTTGGCCCAGAGTAGGTACCATATAAATGCTTCCCCCCAACTCCCCTGCCAGCTTCCTTCAGTGTAGTCTGTGATCCAGACACAGTGGTCTTCTTGCTGTTCCTTGAATATGATCCGTCTTTCAGTTTGGTGCCTTGTCTCTAGCTCTATTCCCCATGCTTGGAGCATTTTCCTTCCTTACCTCCAGGCTTCCCTGCTCCCCTCCCCCAAATCTCAGCTCAAATCCTGCCTTCTTTAAGAGACGTTTTCCAGACTCCTCCCCCTCCTCCCCCATTCCCTGCTTTCTCTCTGACATCACCTTCCTCCACTCTATGTATATCTTATATGTACATACATACTTAGGTATTGTCTCCCCTATTAGAATGGAAGATCCTTGAGGGCAGGAACCATGCTTTTGCCTTTCTTGGTATCCCTGGTGCTCAGCACAGTGCTTGGCACACAGTAAGTACTTAATAAATACTGAGCAATTGAGAGAGAAGGCAATGACAACTAGGGGAGGTCAGAATGGTTTAAAGAGAAGATCACCCCCCTCTTAAGTTGAGCCTTGAAGAACTTTCTTTATCCTGGATCTGTGGTTTCAGGGGTCGGGATCTGCAGATGTGCTGTGATTTACAGACTTAAAGCATCACCTGGGGGCATTGAGAGGGTCATAAAGCTTTTATGGGTCAGGCCAGACTTGAACCCAGTTCTTCTGCCTCTGAGGCACTCTATCCACTATACCATACTGCTCTCTAAAGGAAACTGGGCATCCCAAAAGGCAGAGTTGAATGGGAAGTGCATTCTGGGTCTGTCCAATGGCGTGGAGATGGGAGATGGGGAGACAAATTTAGGGAAAAGCAAATAGGCTAGTTTGACTGATACTCATGGTGTTTTAATCAGAACTTGTCTATCACCAACACCAAAGTTATGCCGGCTTAAAAAGCCTTATGCTCCCTTCACATACACAACCATGTGGAGGCTGCTTTGTTTTACCTCCAAAGCACCTTGGACATTTGACTGCTGTTGCTGCCTGCCGCACTATTCTTCCCTCCCTGTCCTCTCAATGGGAGTCCATGCAATTTCTACGAGACCTTCTCACACTGAACCTGACTGTCATCAGTAATCACTACCAAAAGACATTCGGATCGACTTAACTGATCTCCTCAATTCCAATAGCTTAAAGAAAGGTAATATTCTCTTTTCATTTTAAAAACTGATTTGGCAAGTTATTATAGATGGGAAGGCTGGCGTATAGGTAGGTCACAGAACTTACATTCTGTTAATCTGTCTCCCATAAACATTGATTAGTGGAAAAGTGTTTATAACCTACCTCTATGTGTGTGTGTATGTATGTATATGAATATGCATGTGTTTTACATACTCTTCCATTGATTTGTATTTATACTGATCAATGGTTATACAGGATATCTACCTATCCTACCACAACATTACACATGGATGAGATATACACACATGTAATATGTGTACATATATGTGTCCACAGTTGTACACGTGTGTATATATGTATATGTATACTATATATGTAAATTCTCCCATATAACTACTCCATGCTCATTTGGAAATCAATCTCGGTAAGGGAGACCCTACTATTTCAGTATTTATACAATGATGGTGGTTGGCTTGGTTTAGATTGCCTTTGATCCAAACCGTAATACGCAGTTCTATGAAAACCTATAAAGCTTGTCTAATAGTATGTATATGTGTGCATGTTTTATCATTCTGTCTATACATTTATCTATCATCTGTCTATTTATCTATCTGTCTATCATCTATCTGCCTATCCATCTATCACTTTCTACCTATCCATCTAGTTTTCTATCTATCTCTGTCCATCTGTCTATCTATCCATCCATCCATCCATCTACCCACCCACCCATCTATCTATCTACCTACCAATCTACCTGTCATCTGTCTATTCATCTACCTACCTATCTATCTATCTATCTATCTATCTATCTATCTATCTATCTATTTATCATCTACCTATCTATTCTAGCCAATGAATTGAGCCCAAAATTGAACAGGAGGAGGACAGTGGATTAGATTGCCTTTGGAAATTATAAAGTTCTTTTAAATGATCTTGGGCTTCTCTGAAACACAGGCCCTTCTTTTTAATACCTATATTCTGCTAGTGATGTTACATGAAAATGATTATCACTCAGAGCTAATAAGGTGCATGGTGGGAGTGAATAGGCTGCAATAAGATACAGATATGGAGGGATGAAGAAGAAACAGGTTAAAGAATGTCAGCAAAGACATGTAGAAATGTAAAAGAATGTGTACTGTTATGTGATGGGAGTGACAGATGACCTCTGCACAGTCTGGATGTTCTACTGGCATTTATGGGATTTCAAAGAACAGGAAGTAACCCCTTCCCCCCCCATGTGGTAAATTCATGGGAGACAAGACTTTGTATAGGGCAGGCACGCATGGATTGCTTGTACTCTGCCTTGATGAAGGTGAACACTGTCTTCAGCGAGCTAGCAGGCTGGAGAGAAAAGTGATTAGAAGTGGAGGTGGGGGGCCAGGTGAGGGAAGAGGAGATAAAAACAGAATCAGAGCCTATAAATAGAGACCAAAAGCCAATGGGAAGAAGAGTGGACAACAGGGCAGGTCCTTGGGAGCTGGTCAGTTAGAAGGAAATAACCCCAGACCAAGTACCTGAACCTGTAAACCACTGTCCTTTGCACTTGCTAGCAATAAGGTCTTTCCCTAAGATTAGCTTGCCTGTACAACAAAGTGCCCAAGGCCCACCCAGTGCACTTAAAAATGGTGACCTGTCTCCTCATGCTCATCCTGAACCTCAGCATGGACCTGTCATCCCTGCTGTCATTCCCGTGTGGACAAGTTGTACAATTTCATTTTGGCAAACTCTGCTTCCACTGCAGCTCAGTGGTCCATAATGGATGCAAATTGGTTAGTCCCTTTTCACCTCATTGGTTTTCACAGGCAGACTCCTTTTGCCTCATTGATTTTTGCTGCTCTTTGAGATACAGTCACCTCTTTGTTGGAGGCTGCTTCATTTCCTTTCGATTAAATTTTTTTTGTCCTCCCAGAAGCTCCAAATATTTGCTTGTATCTTTGTCTTCATCTCCTTAAATGAATTATAGAGGGATTTCCCCCCTATTCTTTCTGGGGTTTTCTTTCTTTTGTCTTTGAACCCTGTTGCCTTGGAATCTGTTTGCTGTTCAAACTTGATTGGGTCTCATAGCTGGAGAGATCATCTAATATTCCTTTTGCAAATGAGGAAACTGAGACCCACTGAGGGGTAAGCAATTTGCCCCAGGCCACAACTGCTAGTTAAGTTAGGTCTAGTAGAGCTAGAACTCAGGAATCCTGATGCTCAGTCTAGAAGTCTAGAAGTCTCTCCTTAACAGAGTCAAATACCTGAAGTCCCACAAGGAAGATAAGGGAAGTTATGAAAGTGGGAAGTTGTCCTTGCTGCTTCTCATTGA
Organism: Trichosurus vulpecula; assembly: GCF_011100635.1. Taxonomy (NCBI): domain Eukaryota; kingdom Metazoa; phylum Chordata; class Mammalia; order Diprotodontia; family Phalangeridae; genus Trichosurus; species Trichosurus vulpecula. Next base: position 267,219,404 of record NC_050576.1, on the reverse strand, counting down.
TTCACTTTGGATGGGAGAAAGAGTGATGGATTTGGAGCCAGAAGACCTGTGGGTAAGGCCCAGTTCTGACACTTAATAGTGACCCTGGGCCAGTTGCTTCCTTCTCTGGATCTCAGTTTTTTTCCTCTTTAAAAGGAACAAGAGAATATATAATCCCGAAGGCTCTAATAGTCTATAAATCTTTAAGTTACTTTATATTTCCTCTGTTTCTTTGGTTCTTCCATTTCTTAGGGAATCTGAAGACTCGTGGACTGGTCTTTTTTGTATGGGATAAAATAAAGCTGGTCACTAGGTAAAAAGCCTGGGAAAGAGTTTTCTATGTACTTGAAAGAAGTTGGAAGTTAATTCACGGAAAGCAGAAGTTGGCTTGGTTTGGACCCACAAGGCTTTGACTCAGATTGAGGAGAAAGATAGTGAGTTGAGAAACTGTGTGTGTGACTTGGCCATGTCAGCCTAGTAAGTCTATGGAAATGTAGGCTGAGGCCCAAATTCTAAGAAACACATGGCGTCCTGGGAAAGAGAAAATAGAAAGATGATTTATATACTCGAAGCTGAGATGAATGGAATTATCGTCCTGTCTTTATTTTTAAATTCTGTACAAATTTGTAACGAGTAGATTTTTAACATGGCAAAGACCAGGGAGCTAAAACTCAACAGTCATGAAAACTGCTCATGAAAAACGAAAAGTGATGATCTTTCTGAGAGGCAGCCTGGCTTAGTGAATAGAGAGCTGGATTTGAGAGTCCAGAAGCCTTGGTTTCAATCAATCAATCAACATTTCGTAAATGCCTATTATGTGCTAGACTGCATCATAACCCACTTTTAACAGTTCCTAGCTAAGTGACCCTGGGCATGTTACTTAACCTCTCTTACTGTCAGTTTCCTTATTTATAGAATTAGGGGATTCAACTCAATCAATTCTAAGATCCCTTTCAACTCAATATCTATGAGGTATCAACAGTTTATAATAAATTTGGGCAGTTATCACTTCAAGTAAAAAGTTTAATGATATATTTGTTATTATGAGTGGACCCTGTAGTGCATATTTAATTACATTTTCATGGGTCTTGCACTTTTGGTATTTCCTAAAAAGGACAGATTAGCTACTCTTTATCCTTACTGGGAACAGCAAGTCAACAAAATGGTTCCATCACATTCTCTCTACCTCGCAGTCCTGAACTGTGTTCTATCTAGTAAATGCCAACAGCAAATTAACTGCCCCTTTGCAGTCTCAAATCTGACTTTTAATTAAGCATATTAACCCAATGAATCATCATTTCGGCAGCAAGTAAAATAATGGTATATGGGTTTTAAAGCTTTAAATGCCTACAGAACATGAAAAATGCTACATGGGCTTTGCTTTGGCGCATATTCCATCGTAACACAATTTACTATTAGATATCCCACTTATTCATGGTCTCAGAATAGTATCTGCTCTCACAGCAGCACAGATTTGAATGAGTAAGCCAACAATGGATCTTGAAAGCTTAACTCTTTGGGACACAGGGCATTATTTCCTGCATTGAGAATTCCTTAGGGGGAGGGTTTCAATTCTTTGAGGAAGTTCAAATTCAGTTATCGTTCAGGTTGGAAGACCAGAACAGCTAGAGAACCATAAAAAAGAATAGATGTGATGGTTTTTCCTCCAAGAACCTCATGTGGTAAAAAGTTGGTCAAGTTGACTTTATTCTCCACTGATCATATACAATGTTTTTCTATACGTTGAGTAGAAATTAGTTTAGGTTTCCTGCATTACATTTTATGTTTATAGTTTGTAGATTCTATTGAAGACTCCGTAAAGACCTTTGCTATCTGACTCCATCCTGCCTTTCTAGCCAGATTATCTATCACTCCCTTCCACACCCTCGATGGTAGAGGTGTCAAATATGCCGCACCACTCCCCAAAATGGCCCTAACCAGATTAAAATGTAATTGGAAAATATTTAACAATACAAATAAAAATATGGCACAACATAGATAATGTGAATTTGTGGTTTTCTAAGTCAATATGTGGGCTTGTAGGGATCTAGTTTTATTTGAGTTTGATACTACTGCTGTGTGGTAAACCAAACTGGCCTTCTTGCTGTCCCTCACATGCAGCACTCCACTTCTCCTCTCTGTGTTTTTGCAATGACTGTTCTTCCCTCTCCCCCCTGAAAAGGGCTGTGTCCTCACTTCTACCTGCTGGAATCCCCAATTTGTTTCAAGACTCAAGATCAAGCTTCATCTTCTGCATGAGACCTTTCTCAATTCCTGGTTCTCTCCCACCTACTTCCTGACTCAAATTACTTATATCTGTTATGTTTTTGGTATGACGTGTTGTCTCCTCTGTTAGAATATAAGCTCTATGAGGGTAGGGATTATTCAGAGTTTGTTTTTGAATCTTTAGTGCATAGGATGTGCCTGGCACATAGTGTTGTTGTTTAATAGTTTTTTCCAGTCAGGTCTGACTCTTCATGATCCCACTTGGGGTTTTCTTGGTAAAGATACTGTAATGGTTTGCCCTTTCTTTCTCCAGCTCATTTTAGATGAGAAAACTGAGGGAAACATGGTTAAGTGACTTGCCCAGAGTCACACAGCCCAAGTGTCTGAGGCCAGATTTGAACTTAGGAAGATGAGTCTTTCTGACTCCAGGCTCAGCACTCTATGAATGGTGCCATCTAACTGCCCTGCACATAGTAGGGTCTTAATAAAGAAGGAACCTTAGAAATCATTTAGCCCAGGTGTTCTTAACCCAGGTTCCATGAATTTATATTAAAAGTATATTTGGATAATTGTATTTCAATAAAATTGATTTCTTTTATAATTCTATGCATTCTATTTTATGCATTGAAAAGCAGTATTCAGAGAAGGGGCCTATAGGTTTCAGCAGACTGATTGCCAAAGGGTTCTACAACCCCAAAAGGTAAAGAACCCCTGATTTAGTCAAGGTCCTAAGTCCCAAGAAGTTTAGTGACTTGTCCAAGTTTCCATGGGTAGTAAGTAAGTGAATGGCAGACCAGGGGGGTTCAACCTCTGAGTCCTCTGATTTTCAGTTCAGCGTTCTTTCTACTCTACAACACTGTCTCCAATCACTTTGGTTCTCTCTCAAAAGAATCATTAATTTAGAAGAAAGGATCTTAGAGACCATCTAGAGCAACTCTCTCATTTTTCAGGTGGGGAGACTCAATCCGGAGAGGTAATGTAATTTACTACAGGTCATACTAGCAGTGAATGATAGATCCAGTCTTTTGGACTCCAACCCGGGGTACCGCCTTCTTAAAAGAGACAAGGAGAGCCCAAGCATGTGCCTCTAAAGCCAGCCAGGGAGGCACAAAGGGTCTTGGCATTTTCCCAACTGTTTCAGTGCTAATATCACAAGAAGACCTTTCCAACATTCATGGCTTCCCAAGTCATTATTTATTTATTCATTTATTTTTACATCAGTGCTATCACTTAATTTCCTTTGAATAGGGAACAAAACAGGTCTCAAGACTGAAAGAAGAACTGAGATAGAGGGAGGTGTTTCCAGATGGAAGGTTTGCACTTTTTTATTTGGTAGACAACTTGTGACTCAGAATGATCAGGGATCACTATGGCACATGGAATGTACAACAATCTTTTGGAACAGTAGAAGAGCTACTATCTGTGTTTGCTCCTACAATCCTGACCCGTTTTTAGTGGTGTAGAGAGAGTACTGTAAGGTGAAGAGGGACTAGCCACCATTAGCTGCTAAGTTGCACTGCCCCCTTGATGCTCTTTTGATAGAACATAAGCTCTCTTTGGGCAGAGCTTGTCCCTTTTGGCCTTTGCATCCCAAGGCTGCCACACTGCAGGTGGTTAATAATTATTGACTGATTTGTTGGTTGATTACTATAATGTGAATTTCTATGGTGGTTTTTATGAATGGCAGGAGAAAATGTTGGCTGGGTAAAAATTAGGAGTAGGCAGGAGATAATGCTAAACTAAACTGAATTCCAAATAATCCTGCTATATGGTTTAGATAGGAAACTATACAACTCCAGGTACAGGGTGAGATTCTTTTGCTCCAGGAGATATTTGAGTCTATACAAGATCAAGGGTGGTACTCCTAGTCTGGCAACTTACATTTGTGATTTATTTCATGTCTGTTTCAAAATCCTCACCCAGAGTTGCTTTATTCTGGGGCTAGAAGGGCAGACAACTAGTGCAACCCACATTCCCCAAAGAATTCCCACTCCAACCTGCCTGACAAGTAGCCATCGTTCCTTTGCTTGGGGTGAGTACGGAGATGGTTACTAGTCTAGTGAGAAGGAACCCACTATCACCAGAGTCAAATCCTTCCACTTTTGGCAGCTATAATTATTATGAGGCTTTTCAAAAGTAAACTTGCCTTTTTGCAACTTCTAACCAATGCTCTAAGTTCTGTGCTCTGGGGCCAAGCAGAACAAGTCTAATCTTTCTTCTCCACAAAAATCTTTCAAGGACTTGAAGACAGCAATCATCCCCCCTCTTAAGTTTTCTCATCTTCAGACTAAAGATCCCAAGTTCTTTCCATTTATCCTCATATCACATGGACAGGAGGCCCTTCATCATTCTGTTTGCCTTCTGGATCCTCTCCAACTTATTAACGTCCTTTCAATGTCATGGAGACACGGCAGAAGTCCTTCTGAAATCTGACTTTATTAAGCGGCCGAATGACATTCACAGAACGACAGTATTGCAGAATTTCAGAATTGGGAGGGCCTTTGGAGTCTATCCATGCAACCAATTCACACCTAAAGAAGTATCCCCTCAGTAATATCCCTAATGAATGGTCATCCAGGCTTTGGCTAAAGACTTTTAGTGAGGATCTCACTACTTCCTAAGAATGTTAGAAATTGGAAAAATGATTTCCTATTTTCATGTTTTTTTAATTTAAAAAAATTTGGGGTATTTTTATTTTCATGTTTTTATAAAGGACTTTTTAATACTTTCAAATGTTTTTCTAGTGTCATTAAAAAAAAAGGAAAAACTTCACAGATCCTTAGGCGTGCGTTTGGAAATAATAAATATACAACTACTAGCAAGTGTTGAAAGTGAAGGAAAAGCTCTTGGCCTAAGGTTATAAACCCAAGAATTTTATTACATGACAAAGGGTGTGGTGCTTTTAATCGATGTCAAGAGTTTCATTTGCAAGCAAACAGGCTAAATTGGGATCCTAAATCCTAAACAGGATCTAAACTCCACGTTAGACCTTGACCTTTGAGGGGATATCATAAGTGTTAAGCTCAAGGAGGTACTTTCCTTTGTGGGCAGGAAGGCTAAATGGCTTGCCTTAGGAGATACAGGATGTCAGCAGTACAGCTGAGAGCAGAATTCATAATTCCTGAGTTTCATTCCAATGCTCTAATTACCAGGCCCCCATTTCAGAGCCAAGTTATTTCACACTCTTGGGAAAATCTTATGCATTTCATTAATGTCTATCTACGATTTATTTATTTATTTTTTATGTTACTAGGAAGGTAACTCTAGACCATTAACCATCTCTGTACATATAATAAAATCCCATTTACCCAAGAGTCAGACTTCTGGCAGCCTTATAACAAACTGGAGCACAGCCATGAACATAGAAGTTGATGGAGAATGTGTTTTCCACTTTCTGTCACAGAAAGGTTGTCACAAAGCCCCTGAATTTTATCTCTCAGATAATAAATGGATTTGCCTTCAGATTCTCATCACAACTTAGACTTGTGTATAAAATTAAGGTACTTAATTTAACAAGCTTGGTTATCTGGTTTCCTTCTATTCTTATTAGATTTAATCAAATAACATTGAAAGCAAAGGAAGGGGAACTTTTTAGAAGATGGTGAAGAGAGACAATTGCTAATAGGAGAGGAGGCAGTGAAGGCTTCAGAATCAATTGTAATTCAGTCTGGGGCCATGTAAAATGAGGCTAAATCACCCTATAAGCCTCAATGGCCATTGAGGAGATCTATCTCTGTTTTATAGCATGAAGGATAACGGATAGCCTTGAAGCATTGAGGAAAAGTCCATTCTCTTCAGGGACTGCTGTTTAACTTCACAGATAAGCATATGCCACATTTTTAAAACACTTTCATCAAAAATCATTAAAAAGAAAATCATTTTACAATGGATAGGGTGGAGGGGGAGACTTCAGTAATATGGAAAGTTCACTTCTGGGTCATATCCCTGATGCTGCCAGAGAGATGGAGAATCATAAATTGATGTGACTATTAATTTCACCAAAAAAGAAAACCACAAAAATCCCAAGGATCTTGTGGGTTAGATAATTACTTTCTCAACTCCTACAGCTGGTTGCCTTTACATTTCAAAAGAAAACTAATTGCAGACTCTGGGGAAGATACATACATAAAAAACTGTTACCACTGCTTCCTCAGTTTCAAGATAAGCACTCTGTGACTGTAGCTTCTTCTACCAGGGATGGAATGTCAAGGGTAGTACCCTAGGGGATTCCTTTCCTCAGGTAGATTATGACCTTTAAAACGTTTAAATCTCAAGAATGGCCCTCCTAAGGCTACTCTGGGCTCTTTTTTAAACTGCAAGCTTTTTTTTTTTTACTGTAAATTCCCAAACCTTTTGGCAATTATCTGGTATGTGAAAATATCACAGGCTACCTGATCATGGGTGTTGGAGCTGGTAGAGACCTCGGAAATAATCTAGTTTGACCCCCTCAACTCACAGAAGCAAAATTGGGGGGTTTCGAGTGGTTAAATGACTTAGGATCATAGGAACATAGGCCTAGAGCTGGAAGGGATTTGAGAAATGATCTAATTCAACCTTATTTTTATGGATGAGGATATTGGGACCCAATGAGGTTAAGTGGTTTGCCCCATACAGAGCCAGCCTTTGAACTCAGTTTGAACATCATCTGATGCAGAATGAGGCTGCCTATTATTTAAAAATGTATTTGTTGTGCAGTCATTTCAGTCACGTCTGACTCTTTGTGACCCCACGTGGGGTCTTCTTGGCAAAGATACTGGGGTAGTTCACCATTTCCGTCTCCAGATCATTTTTACAGATGAGGAAACTGAGGCAAATAGAGCTAAGTGACTTGTCCAGAGTCACACAGCTAGGGCTCTTTTGGGAGGCCAAGCAGTTCTTAGGACCATCTGAAGAGTGTAAGGCGTCACTTTGTTAAGTCAGGGCCAGGGATAGGACTATATTTGGTTTGACGAAAAAGTTCTGTGTGTAACTGGTCTGCTTGAAATGTGAGTAGTCACAGTAAGGAGGGAGCAGTGGTTGCAAAAGTCCCATTAAAACAGTGGTTTTAAACTTTTTTGTCATCCTCTTTGGCAATCTGGTGAAGCCTATGGACCTATTCTCAGAATAATGTTTTTAAATGCATAAAATAAAATAGATAGGATTATGAAGGAAACCAATTATATTGAAATAAAAGTGTATCTTCCATATAAGATCATGGGTCCCCTGAAATCTATCCACAGACCTCTGAATGGAAATGTGTCAGTATATTTATTCCTATTGAGTGTGCTAGAACATTACTTAAAATGTGTTTCCTGTCACAAACCAAAATCAAACAAAACAAATCTCAAATCTTAAACAAAAAAAAGGTCCTAACATACTCAAAGCTCAAGTAATGAAATCAGCTCATACTTGTCCATGTTGTTAGGATCAATCCCGCATTTTCAGATGACTACATGAAAGCCTTGGGGCAGCGAGGTGGCTCAGTGGATAGAGTGCTAGGCCTGGGGTTGGGAAGACTCATCTTCATAACTTCAAATCTGGCCTTAGACACTGACTAGCTGTGTGATCCTGGGCAAATCATTACACCTTTTGCCTCAGTTTCCTCATCTGTAAAATGAACTGGAGAAGGAAATGGCAAACCACTCTAGTATCTTTGCCAAGAAAACCCCAAAGAAAGAACTTAACAATAACAATAACAACACAAAAGAGTCAAATTAAACCCCATCTCCTGGTATCTTTCAATTTGCACATTCCTGACACATAGTAGGCACTTAATAAATACTTGTTGATTGACTGCAGAGAGAAAATGGCAAAGATTTAAAAATTGTAAATATTTTTGAGCATGTTCTATTTTGGTGACTTGTGTAATATACAATAAACTCTAAAAGTAAATCATACCATGTTAGGTTTAATAACTACTTTTGTGAAACCTGAAGAGAACAAAACAAATTGCATTTGAAGTTATATTTGTGATCTAACTCACTCCCACTGACAATCATAGGTATAACTCTAATGCCTACATATGTAAATTTGTATGTATAACAAGATATATTTAATTTTTAAAAAAGTTGCTTCATTTGGCTATCCATATATATAGTGATAATCATAATAGCTATCATTTTAATAGTGCCTACTATGTGCCAAGCATTGTGCTAAGCTCTACAAATATTATCTCATTGGATCCTCGCAATAATCCTGGAAAATAAGTGCTACTATTATCACCATTTTACAGATGAGGAAACTGAGGCAAATGCAGGGTAAGTGATTTGTCCAGGGTCACAAAGCTAGTAAGTGTTCAAGGTTGGATTTGAAATCAGGTCTTCCTGACACCACTGCACTACCTACCTACCGTTTCATTTGAGATACTCAAAGTTGCTATGAAGTGTGAACCATCCTTTTTTCTGGGAAAGTGTTAGGGTAAGGTAGGTGTTGAAGAGAGCTGGGAATAAGGTTTGATAGAAATTGTTCTTTACATTAACGTGTATCAGGCACAAATGATAGTAATGAACCAGAATTTGCCCTTGTCTGTTTCCATCCCCATTTTCAGAGTTTTTCATTTGTTCTCACCAATTATCAATTCCATAAAATTAGATAGTAAATGTAAAGTACTTGTAAACCTTAGTGATCAATACTACCTGTTTATTACTACTACTACCACCACCACCACCACCACCACCTACTACTACTACTGCTGCTGCTGCTGCTGCTGCTGTTGGCTGCCGCTGCTTCTACTGCTGCTACCTTTACTCCTCCTCCTCTGACTCCTCCTCCTCATCCTCCTACTCCTATCATTATCAACATTAACATATCGGGAAAAGAGTCACTATTCTTCTGCTTAGACTTCTTGGGGTACAGGATTTTATTTCTCTACCTTATTACCTGCAGGGGTAGTAAGTAATCTTGGTGATCATTATCATCATTCATTTGAGAGTCCCTTGAGTTTATCACTCTTACTTGACCTAATAGCAGGTCTTATTCTTGGTCATTCCAAGTGTAATGGCTTTATTATTTAGACAAATTTTCCTCACCACCAGTCAATATTCCAATTCAATATTCCCTTACCAATTCTAATCTATATAGTTTTTTTCATTTATAATTCATTATGATCTGTATGGTTGTGTTTAAAACAAGAAGGATTAGAACATAGGGATATTTGACATAGCACTTCTTGTTCATCCATTCAATTTGACTAGTCTCTCCAAGGCACCGGATTTGGGGATAGGACTTTGGTTTGAATCCTGGCTCTGCCACTTATTGTCTGTATGACTTTGGGTCTCAGTTTCTCCATTTGTGAAGTGAGGGAGTTAGAAAAGAAAATCTAATTCTAACATCCTATGATCTTTAGTAATGTGTTAGGTTCTGATTCTTATCTCCACAGTTGATCCCCAATCTTCTTTATCTAGCCTCTGGAGCATGAGGTTTTTTGTTCCCTATTCCCATGTTTACTTGACTTCTGTCCTTACCCCAACCTATAACCTTCCACTGCTTTACTTCTTGACTACCAAATCCCCTAGCCTGCCATATTTCTTTTCACTGATGGCCTCCAAGCTATCATATTTATTTCTCATTTCATCTTAAATATTTTTAAGGGCTAGGAGCAACCAAAGTTTGACTCAGGTTTCTGAAAAGATTGATTCGATAAGTTTCTACCAGAGGAGAGACCTGTTCATGAATGGGTACTTTGGAAATCCCAGCTACCATGCTGACTTCCTTTCCCATCCCTAATTCCACTCTTATAATTAGCCAGCATTGCCTAGTTTGTTCATTTTCTTACAAAGAGTACCCCTCTGGGGGCAAAAAGGCAAGTGTTTCGCAGGGACTAGGCAGCTTACCAATATTGCTCTGTGGATTTGGGGCTCTTGAAAAGTTCTTAACCAACTTTGAAAAAAAAAGCAAGTGAGCTGAATATTGCTGTGTAGGAAATTATAAAAGCATCAAAGATACCCCATCAGAACATCTTACACACATGACACTGTAAATGAAATAATAAGTGACTTGGAAGCATGGTTGATTAAGCTCATGTTATAAGCTTTCAGGGTTGTTATATCATATTTAGTCTCCTGGGTGCTGTTGAGAATTGTCAGCTAACAAACTATAATTTCATGCTTGGCTGGACTAATACAGTCTCAGGTCCAACAGAAGGGGAATGAAAAATAAAAGAAAGAAGTGGACAGAATGGAAAAACCCTTATTACCAACCCCCAATACATCAAAGTTTCTAGGTGAAACAGGTATTTGTGTTTTAACTGGGTCTTTTTTGAACTAAATGACCTTTTTAGATAATGTTATGTTGGTAGCTAACTGAAACTTCTAACTATCAAGCCTTAGGACACCAGGGGGTTCATCTGCATTTCTGACATGAGCGTATAGCTGGTGCATCCCTTGGCAGGCACTGACTCATTGGTTTCCATACATGCCTTTGGCAGGTTTCCTGTGGTTCTCCATTTGTGCCTTTCCTAGGGCTCCCTGCTGGAAAAGCAGTACCCTTCTCTTTAGGATGCAAGTCAAATGAATGATTCCTACTTACAGAGTCTTTCCTCGGCCCAGTGGCCCTGTTTCATTTTCCTCTCAGAAAAGTGCCCCCAATTCGGATCTCATCTGCACTCGAAAGGAGCATCTTCTTAAGTTTTTAAAAAAAGTTTTCTACTAGTGTGTTTTTTTTTGTTTGTTCTGTCTTAGGTTAGCTGGAGAGGAAAGGGGAAGGATAAGGAGTTTTAAGAATTGAGCTCATTAGGTTCATTGAAATGCCTTCCTCCCCATCAGCACAAAGGACTTTAGTCCTTTGAGAACGGCCTAATTTGGGGATGATTTGTGTGTTCAGGAACATCTGAACTTTACCATCTTTATTGGTAGCAGAGCTGTAATTAATGCTGAAAAGGGGATTTGCATTTTGCTCCCACCAGAATGCCTTATGATTCTTAAGAAATATCCCCCATCCACACTTTTCTATGGCGGTATTTCACACGGAATGGATTAAACTATTTTTCTAATTTTTATCCTAGTATGACATTAATATATGTTCCCTTGGGTAATAAGTGCTGATAAATGGGAAAGAGTGGAGTTCCGATCTTCACAGGGCTTAGGAAGTGTGGGACTCAGAGTGCCCGGATGGTGAATCCCCCATCATAGTTCTGGGATCTCCAGGGTTCCTAGAATCATAGATCTAGAGCAGGAAGGGATCTTAGGAGCCATAGAGTCCAATTCCCTCAATTTACAGGTTAGGAAACTGAGGCTGAGAGAAGTTAAGTCCTATGGTCACACAGTTATTGAGTGTCAGAGGCAGGATTTGAACCCAAGTCCTTTGACTACAGAGTCACTGTTCTTCCGTATGCTGCCTCCTCTTTTGGGTAGATTTGCATATCTGAAGATAGAGACCTAATAAAATAAGGCATTCATTCATAAGTTGTACCAAGTTTTTGGCATAAAGCTAACTAGGAATTCTTTCATCTGGGGAAAGAAATCAGTTGAGGTGGTTGGTGGTAGAGTGGAGGTGGTGGCTCTGGAGAAAATAATTTGATTAAGGCAGGGGCACAACATCAGTTCAGGGGATAGTAAGTTAGGTAAAGAAGCAGAGTCCTCATTGACCTATGCTAATTACAGTTCTGGGGTTGAGTTTTGTATGCAAATAGAAGGGACATGCCCTTTTGATATGTGTAGGCTTTGTTACTCTAATGATTAGGTTTTTTCCTTGGGGTGTGCATGTGTCTTGTAAGTTCTTGATTGGGTCAGAAATGATTTTCATTGATTGCCACAATCTATACTGCCATCTGATCTGGAATCAATGGGGTCTGGTAAGCTGCTTAACCTTGCCAATAAACATTGGGGGGATTGGGCAAGGGGGAAGAAACATTAGCTCTTGGTGTACAAACATCAGTGATAGTAGCAAAATTCCTAAGGAGTTTTTCCAAGTCTGGCTTAACACAGAGAAAGCCAAACTTCCTGACCCCGAGAAACATATATGCTGCTTGATTTTCTAGGAAGTAACGTTAAATTGACACTAGCAGTTCAAATCTTCCACGCTAACATAATGTGCTAAGCTGTTGTATGATAATATTATTACTGAGCAAAGGATTCCTTGTAGGGTTTGGGGATTTGTGAGTTCTTCCTATGATGAATAAATGTTTTCAATAGCAACTGAAGTAGAGGGGAAAAGATGCTAGTTTTGGAGTCAGAGGACCTGAGTTTAAACCTCAACTCTGACACTGACTTCTTATGTTACCTTAGACAAGTCACTTAATCTCCCTGGGTGTTAGTTTCCTATATGTAAAATGCTCCCACTACATTATAGGAAGAGCCTTTTAATAAAGGCCTCCAAGTTTCAGTGAGCCATGAAGATCTGAAAATAGCCTAAGACTAGGGACCATTTAACTTAGTATAAAAAACTGATATTTATTCAGACCAAGGCAAAGTGAAATGCTTATTGTCATCACATTTGAGTGCCCTGACTTTGTGTCTTTGAGGTTATTTTTTGCATCCCTCAGTAGAGGGATGAAAGAAATACTGGAGATTTTGTTTCCTTTTCTCTATGAGAGGCAGTATAGTTTAATGGATAGCGATAGGAACCAAGAAGAGCAGGATTGAAGTCCTGCCCCTGACACATACTGACTGTGTGGCTCTTGCTGGCTAAGTCACTTAACCTCCCATGGCTCTAGACAACTCTCAAGGACTATCAGCTGTAGAGAAAGTGCCCACTTGCCTTGGTAGAGAGAGTTGGCTCATTCAATGAGTTCCTTATGCCAATGAAATCACAGGCTCAGTCTTGATCCCTCTCCTAGCTCTAATAATTTCTTAGTCCCCATCAAACATTCATTTGAACTTGGAGTTTCCTCCTGAGGGTACTTGCAAAGTTTATTGCTAATTTATTTCTGCTTATTATCAGACACTGTAGATTTTAAAATAACTATCTATTTTCACAATCCTTGTAGCACCTTGAGTGGGTGTCAACCATAAAACAACATTAAAGGCAAAACAGATGCCAAGAAGTTAGATGTGCCAAGATTAACTTGATGGAGTTGTTAAAGTCAGGTAATATATATAACACCTCAACTCCTGCAGACACCCTATGGCATCACCTTATTTCTCAAGACTGAAGAAACTGAGAATGAGCTGTAAAGATTCCTACCGGGTGTTCCATTTAATCACCAAGATTATTTATTATGTGAGCATGCACACGCATGTGGGTGTGCACGCTCATAGGCATACACACTCACCTAGAAGCAGCTTGCTATGTGTTCTCCTTGTTCTCGAAAGGTTAGCTACTCTAGCTATCTTATCTGTCTGTCGACAAATTGTCCAAACCATCCTCAAATGCTAGATAATGCAGAAATGACTGTAATAATACCCGTGATGCTGCCATACTCATCTGTGGCACTCACACTATTATTGCTCTTCCTTCAATCTGTGTTGTTATGCTCTCTAGCTTTTATTCCTGTATTTACTGAAGTGACTGATTTAGGCAGTTTGGACACTCAGAGGAAGAGATAATGGCTTTGACCTTAATAGATGGTTTAAGAGCCCTGTATGCTATATAAACAATGCCCAAAGAGCCACTCCTGTTTTCTCCCTGCTTGTCCTCCTCCTTGCTGTTAAAGATACTAATTTTATGTATGTATGTATGCATGTATGCATGTATGTGTGTATGTACATATGTATATATGTATGTATGTATGTATTTGTTTATTGTTGCTGGTGCTAGAAATGTTAAATTTCTTTTGAGTTTGTGTCTGGCAAGGGGATTTTCTGAAAATCATTTTCCTTTCTGAGAGGGAAGAAGAACTGGGAGCTAGGAGTGAATAAAATGTCCTACCAAGATTTAAAACAAGCAAACAAAAAAAAAACAGAAGAATCTTCAATACCTACATTATATACCTACTTTATAGAACTGAAGTTAGATTAATTCAAGGACAGGCTTATGTAAAGTGTATGCAAACACAATGTGGAAATAGATTTAGGAAAACGTGTTGCAGAAATCAGTATTGCTTTTCTAAGTGCCAATTATTAGTGGAGAGATCTATGTGGGCTCCCAGGAATGATGGCACAAGCGACACTTAGAAATACGAAAGTTAGAACTCTCATTTTGTCTCTCAATCATTCATGACAATGGTACTGATGGGTAGGAAAAGATTTTTTGTTGGCTTGCTTTTTTTTTTTAACAAAGTGAAGGAAAGAAAGAAGAAGGATATCCATCATCATTGTCCGAAGGATTTTCCATATTATCCATGTACTGGACACTGCTGTCTTTAGGACACGTTTGTGGGCACCATTAGTTCTAAAACATGGAGGATTATCTATCATAGATTTTAAGGGGCTTATGTTCTGAATCAAACATTGAGCTAACCGACTCGAGTGTGTGTGTGTGTGTGTGTGTGTGTGTGTGTGTGTGTGTATTTCTGTGTGATGGTAAATGCTTAAGAAAGTGTGTGTGCTGGCTGAAAGAAATTACAACTCTGTAGCTCCCAGAATAATGATGACTCTAGCTTTTGGGCTGGAAATTATTTAAATGAAAGATTATTTACAAAGGGAACAGCAGGGAGAGGAATCATGTAAATTAGATTCATTAGATGGACAGATTCACTGGTCTTTCTTTTTGGGGAAATTTCTGCCAGTTTTCCCCTGATGTCATCTGTTCCATAGGTTCATCATCAGTCATGCTTATTACTTAATTGATAGAGGTGGCTTTGACATTGGCTGGGTGAAGTGTATGATTTGCAAATATGCCCAGGAATATGGTGTCTCCAATACAGGCAGGATGGATTATTTGCAAAAAAAAAAATGCAACTGTTATTATCCTGAATGATTCACAGCCATGATGTAAAAAGCATTGAAGTCTCAGGAGATTTTGTAGAAAATGTATTCCCCTTTTCTAGTAAAGAAACAGTTGATACTAAAATAGATATGAGTAAAATATTTACCAAAATTCTAGAGTATTTCCTATTTGAAACTAAAATAATTTTAAAAAATGTATTTTAAAAGCATCTATATTATTGATTTAACTGTAATACATGGCAAGAAACAATCCAATGAAGATTTTTAAAAGGTGGTTTCCAAAATCTAATACTGTAAAGCCCACTACATGAATTTTTGATCAAATAATTAACTATAAGACTTCCTTTTCTCTTTAATGACCACACTGACTCCAGGAATGTAACTGCATATAAAATTGTAATTCAATTCAATCCAATGAACATTTATTAGGCACTGACTGTTGAAGGTTCTGGAGATACAAACACAAAGAAAACCCCCAACATAAACAGTCCCTGACCTCAAAGATCTTATATTCTACTGGAAAAAAATAATGACTCACTTGATGACTGAATATCATGAAATTCTCTGGCTGATGTCATGAGCATGTAGGAAACCAACAAGGATGTCTTTTTGCCTTAGTTTTCTGCAAAATGGGGATGAAAAGAGTGTCCCTTTCTTTGAGAAAGTAACATGGGCTAGGCAATGACAATGACACCTGGTCCAAAGGTTCTTTTCCTCCTTTTCCAAATAAAACCTTTTCCTGGTATGCAGTTTCTTGCTTTTGAAAACTTGACCTAACCCAGTGTTTTTGCACTTATATTACTATAACTTTTCCTTGTTCTTGTCTATTGGGGAAATATGAAATGTTATGTAAATCCTTGCAAAACAACTCCAAATAATAGTAATTTCCCTTTTTCCAAAGTGCTTTCCTTGAATATAAATCTGGAAGGTAATGGAAATTATGAGAGATGATCTCTACGTCCCTGGAGAGAGAGAAGGTGAGTGATAGCTGCTGCTGGGCAAGTCTTAGAATAACTGGGCATTTTGGAGTGGACTGAAAGCGCCAATGTGTCAATGAACAATTGTCCTGCCCAGCTTTGTTCATTATTACAGTTTCTCTGTGATCCATGCTATGTGCTACTGCACCTCAGAAGCATAGTTGGTGTTTTGGAGATTGTCCTCTTATAAGTCAAAATTTGGGAATGTTATGAGTGCAATTTATGGGAACAGAATAAAAGTAGAGGAGTCATCCATTAGGATGCAGAATGATTCCCATTTAGACATGGATAAAAGACAGTGATGAAGCAAGATGTAAGCAGACAGCAGTAGTTCAGTGGTAAGAAGAGAGAAGAGAAAGCACAAAATGGCTGGAAGATATCTTCAGATAGTCTCACAGATGGGAGCTGAAGCTGTTACTGCCTGTATTAGGGCATCAGCAGAAATCTGTTAATTGCAGATGAAACGTTCCTGATCCAGGACAAAGGGCAGGAAGGGCCTTGTGATCACAGATTTTCACCTGGAAGCACATCTACTACAGTCTCTTCATTTTGTAGATGAGGAAACTGAGTCCCTAAATGATTTGCTTGAAGTCACAAAGGGAATAAGAAGCAGGGCAGTGTTTGACCTCAGGTGCTTTGACTATAAATCCAGCACTCATTCCATCATGACACACGGCCTCACTTTTAAAAAAGCTCTCTTTAGGAGCTTCTGTTCACAGTTGTTCTCAGGCAAAGGAAACAGGCAAATAACATTTATCCTAGAATTTTTTCAGTGATAGCCACATAGAAGTAGAGGCTCTCCATTTCGCAGCTATCTCTTGATTTTCCTGGCTTCCTTTAAAAAATCCTATCTTCCGCAAGAAGTCTTTCATCACCCATCCCCTCATCTTCACTCTCACTGTTAGTAACTTCCTCTGAGATTACTTGTATTCATTTTGAATGTACTACATAGCTGTTTATATACTGTCTCCTAAACTAGAATATTAGCTTCTTGAGGTCAAGGACTATTTTTGCCTTTCTTTGTATCCCCAGCTCTTAGCTCAGTGCCTGGTGTATGGTAGGTGGCACTTAATAAATGCTTGTTGACTTGACTAGAAGGTGAGGACAATGTCCTGTGGAAAGGTATAATCTACACTTATTTGTGTCTTTCTTCCAGAGTCTAATAAAGTCCATGTGTAGATGACATGCATGTTGGTTTTACCTGTTGTAGACGGTGAAGCAGGTTGTGGGAATGTTTTTCTGTTTTCATGATTTCTAGAAAGAATTAAGAAGTGCTTGAAGAGGGAAAATAAAATGGGTAAAGGATCCAAAGAGGCAAAGGAGAATCCAAGCCTGTTTTAGGAGGATAGAAGGTGGAAAAATATGACACAGGGAATGAAGAGAGGAGGAAAGACCAATAAATCACTGGAGTTATGTGGGAGGTATGAGGCTTTTCCCATACAGTATATTATTCAGCCCTACATAGGGGAAAATATATTCCACAAAATCATGTTAAAGATCCAAGGGTTGGCCAAGAGAGATGACATGTAAATGCTGGTCACAGGTCATTAGTCTCGGTAGTTGGCA
The DNA here is from genome assembly GCF_011100635.1 of Trichosurus vulpecula. Lineage (NCBI taxonomy): Eukaryota > Metazoa > Chordata > Mammalia > Diprotodontia > Phalangeridae > Trichosurus > Trichosurus vulpecula. Next base: position 267,201,913 of record NC_050576.1, on the reverse strand, counting down.
ACTTTGTCAAATCTGCTGACTGATGATCATATCCGGCAATTCACATAGGGATAAACAATGATCATAGGATATGTAGAGATGAAGGAGACCTTAGAGTGAATCTGAGTCAATTCCCTCATTTTGTAATTGAAGAAATGGGTGCTTGGGGAGTTTGGGATTGATGACTTGCTCAAGATCACACAGGTAGGAAGTGGCAGAATCTTCAGAATCCATACCCAAGAGAAGGAACCTAGAAAATAGTTCAGGGTATCATGAAATCTTGAAGACTGAACTTGAAGACATTAGGGGCATTGGTAGTTTTTTAATTAATACTGATAGAAGGTGGGGGTGGTTTCAGAAGAGAAAAGAGGATATGGGTAGTAAACAATTAGTTGAGAAGATGGAGATGGAGAATAAGGTTTGGATTTCTGGACCATGGCAGGGATACTATAAGATCAAAGATTTAGAACTGGAAGCTTATCTAATTTAATCTTCTCACGAGGTTAAAAGGCTTGTACAAAGTCATATGGGTAGTAAGTAGCAGAATTGAGATATTTGTCTGTAGACTTGTGGATTATATCAAGGGGCTTTTAAGTGGATATTCGAGGGGGAAGGAAAAAAATTGTTTACCCACACACACATATATCTACTATGGAAGATACTGTAGATAGTATTTGGAGGCATGTCATAGGAAGAATAGTAGAACATAGGTCCACAAGAGTAAAAATCCAGGAAAGAAGGGCAGTGATAACATTCACAACCTTGAAGATCTATATGCAAATATGTGGGTTATGGGTAATAAATAAAATGAACTTGAGATATTAATGAAAAGAGATACATTTGCTATCAGAGGCATCACTGACATTTAGTAGTATGAGACTTGTGGAAAGAGTATTTCTTATTCAAAAGGAACAGAATAGGTAAAAAGGGTGGTAGAATAGCATTATTTATTAAGCACATCTATATTGTGTGGCAGAGAAATCCCTCAGGATAAAGGGTGAGACAAAAGCAAAGTGGAGAACATTTGGTGAGGACAAATAGAAGAGAGGAAAAACAGCACAACAGTGGAAACATATTATGGATCACTTGGCCAGAAGGGAGAAATGGATAATTCAGAAGCAAATCACAAAATTGGCACAAGGGTAGCATGTAACAGTGACAGGAAATTCAACCATTCAGACAGTTACTGGAAGTATGATAAAAACAGAGAAGCTGATGCATTCTTGACATTCCTTGTTTATAATTTCAATCTTCAGAAAATGGAAAGAGGAGACAGATGAAGAGAAAACAAATGAGGAAAACTGCAATTCTGGAACAGCATCTGACTGATTGAGGAACTGATTGCTCAGGTGTCAATGATGGGTACCCTGGACCATCTTAGAGTTCTTCACAGGCAAATAGTGGGCATGGTTTGACATGTATTCTTGTTATTGGGAGAGGCAATTTTGGGGAGATCACAAAAGTATAATAGTATGGCTATGTAGGTCCAGACAGAACTGGGTGAATCTTCAGATATAAAGGGTTAGCAAGAATGGATCAATGTAGTCCGGGAGGGAAATTTCTAGTGGAATGGCAAAGAGGCTTGTCTTTGAATCTTTTCTTCTTACTATTTTTATTAATAACTTGGATGATGGCAAAGACAGGATACTTACCAAAGTACACTTATCAGAAGATAATGAAGATAGGATACTTTTTTAATTTATAGATGGCATGAAGCTGGGATAACCAAAAATTAAGAAGACCTGAGTTCAAATCCCATCTTAGTTTTGTGTCCCTGGGCAAGTCACTTAACCTCTGTCAACCTCAGTTTCCTCATTTGTAAAATGAGAATAATGATATCATCCATCTCACAATATTGTCGTAGTGATCAGGGAGATAATATATGTAAAATGCTTCGCAAACCTTAAAGTGCTATGTAAATGCTACCGATGATGATGTAGTTGGGGATGATGATGCAGTGGTGGTGGTGGTCTTGATAGACTAGAAAGATGATCTGAAGCTAAGAAAATGAAATGTAATAGAGATAAATGTAAATTCCCACATGGGTTAAAAATCAACTTCACAAGCACAGGACAGGAGATGCATATCTAGACACATTTGTTTGAAAAAAAGATTAATTGTGAACTCAATTGATGTTACTGTAATCTCCCAAAGTTAATACAATTTTAAAGTGTGTGTATAGAATCATAGTTTCCTATGCTTTATGTACTCTGCCCCAGTTAGACACAAGAAGGGTTGTATTTAATTCTGGGAGTATATTTTTAGAAAGGTCATTGACAGATGAGAACACATTCAGAGGAGGGCACCCATTACGGCTAAAGGGCTGGAACCTGTGGCGTATGACGATAAATTGAGGAAAATAGAGCTATTGAGTCTGAAAAAAGACTTTGGGGGGCTATGACTTAAAGCTGTCTTGAAGTAAGTATCTGAAAGGTTGTCATATGGAAGAGGAATTAGCATGTTCCGCTTAGTACCAGAGGGCAAAACTAGCAGTAATGGATGGAAAGAGATAACACTGAGGAAGATATGTTTTTGCTATAGGGAGGCCATCCTGTCTAGGATCACAAAATCACATAATCTCAGAGTTGAGTGGGACTTAGAGGTCATTTAGCCCAACCTCCTAATTCTGGAGCCTTTCCTCTGTGGATGATTTCTGGTTTATCCTGTGTATGGCTCATTTGTACAGAAATGTTTTTGCATACTATCTCCCCCGTTAGTTTGTGAGTAACTCAAGAGCAGAGACTGTTTTATATATATTTTTTAATATCCCCAACACTAAGCACAATGCCTGGCACACAGTAAGCCCTGAATGAATGTTGATTGACTGTCCGCGTACCCAGGCTTTGTCAGAAGAGAGTGACCAGGATATAGATGGTGCTCAACTCTATGTCATATGACGATCTGCTGAATGAACTGAGGAAGTTCAGTCTGAAGAAGAGATATGATGAGGATGATGATGTGTGTTGGGAGGGGTAGGATGACTATTTTCATGCATCCGAAGTACCAGCACATAGAAAACAGATTGATCCCAGAAGCTAGAATGAGGAACTATGATAGGAAGTTTCAGAGAGGCAGATTTTGGCTTGTTTTAAGAAAAACAGGTCCTAATGATCAGAACTGTTCCTAAAGCTCAAAACGGCAGCTACAAGGGATGGTGGGTTTTCCATCACACTATGCCATTAGCCATTGTGTTACTGTGGCTTCCCTCAGTTGAGGACACTGAAGCTTGTGGATTGCTTCAGTTTAGGAGTTCTGAGATGTAACAGGGTTAAAGATGATCAAGTGTGTTCACACTAAGCTTGGCACCAAGATAGTGAGCTCCAGAGGACAGAGGACCAACAGACTGCCTAAGAAGGGGGTGAACTAGGTCAGAAAAATGGTGCAGGCTAAAGCTTCCATACAAATCAGCATGAGGATTGGGCCTATGAGCAGCCACTGCACTTTCAGCCTGGGCAAGATAGAGAGATCAAGTCTCAAAAAATAAAAATAAATTACCAAGGTTACATGGCAGTCCTAAAAGCTACTGAAATCTTGAAATACATTAAGAGAAGCGTGATGTCAAGAGAGCAGTTATGGTCCTTCGGTATTCTTCCATGATTAGACCATACCATATTGGGAGTACTCTGTCTAGTTCTGGGCATCCTATTCTGGGAAAGGTATTATCAAGCTAGCAAAAGGTGGCCTATCTTCCCTAAGAACGTAAGCTCACTGAGAGGAGGAACTGTTTCACTTTTACCTTTGTATCCCTAGTGCAGAGTAGGTGTTTAATAAGTTCTTGCTGATTCATTGATTGACCAAGATGTGGAAGGGACTCAAAAACATGTCCCATGAAGAGCCATTGAAAGAATTAGGATGTTCCTCTGGAGTTAAGTGATGACTCAGGGAGGCATATGGGGTTTCTTTAAGTATTTGGGCAGCTGTCAACTGTAAAATAAATTAACTTATTTTCCTTGGTCCCAGACAGCAGTGCCAGGGACACTGAATGGAGCTTGTAGGGAGGCAGATTTCAACTTGACCCAATGAAAAAAATCCTAATAATTAGAGCTTTTCAAAAGTGGAATGGGGTCTCTCAATTCAGTGAATTACTCCTCATTGGAGGCCCTCAAGCAGTGCCTGGATGACTGCTCTTTGGGGTGGAGATTCCTACTGAGATAAAGTTGGCATAGGTGACCTCTGAAGTTTATTCCAAACTTGAGAGTCTATGATTCACATTATGACTCAGGCTACTTCTGACATTTTGAGCCACGACGAAACTAGTGCATTTCGCCCCTTTTTCTGTGGAAAAAAAATGCTAGAGAATGTGTAGGCTTATATCAGCTAGCTCTCTGTAAGTGAAATTGAAATTTCACTGGAAAAATCTCTTGGCTTCCTATGTTGCTGTACTTAGAGTCACTTGGCTACATCTACAACAAAGACCAGATGCATGTGAGCAGGGAACAGTGCAAATCATCACTTCTGCAAATACCTGCTTCATGCTTAACTTCTGCTATTTGTGACAGCTTCAGCAGAAGAAATAACATGGTCCAAAGGGTCATCTTGGCAGTAGGATGGATAATATGGATGTGGTAAAACATTAAGACTTTCTAATTATAATACTTCTCTGTCTGGCACATTCCAATTATAGATTGACCTCCCTAGTCCAACTCTCTTTTTTCTTCCTTGTTTTCCCCATTAAGAAGATTCTAGTATCTGGTCCATGACACAGGGTAGGACAGGGAAAGGGGAGGAAGATACCTGTAGGAGGTTTTAAAGCAGTTCTGCATATTAATTAATACATGCTTATAAAACCACACCCATTCTAAGTCCTAGAATGTTCTGTTGGTTATATTACTCTGAGAATTATAAAAATGTTTCACTTGGATCAGGGCAGTTTATAAAGTGAGCCAGTGAGGCTCCCCAGCTAGCTAGGTTCCAATAAAAATGTAATCACACTCTACCTGGCTTCAGTTTCAATTTAATATGACATTTTTCTTTTTCACATTACAATTGCTTTCCAGTGCCATTAGAGAACTACCGAATTCTACCCTGGAGATCACTCTATCTCTCTGCTATCTTAAGAAGGGAGGGAGAACCTGAAAATCCTACCTTCAAAGAGTTGAGGGGTTTTGTTTTAGTTGTTGGCTCATTTGTTTGTTTTGGTTTAGATCAGAGCAATGATAACAGTGGAACACTTTGACAGCTCCAGGTGCTGTGATTTCTCAGGGTATGCACTCCCTCTACCAACATCTATCATGACCCCTCTATGTCTGAGAATCATGGCTGGAAAATTCATCACCCTGCTTCTCAATGATGACTTGCTCTGAATTTAGTGAGAATGGCCCTTGGAAAAGAGACACACTTAGCATGTATTTGAAATCTTTTGAGCTTGTTAGAACCTGACAGGTCTTGGCTATTACTGCTGCAGCCTTCAAGAGCCCAGGGTCCTCTGCACAAGTCAGTGAGAGGCAAGGTGTGTGAAGGTGTAGGAAGGATGCTCACTAGCTTTGGGATCAGAAGAAGACCCAGTTTTAAATCCTCCTTCTGCTACTTCTGTACTCCTATGCACCCCTTTGCCATCTAAATGAACCTGAATTCCTTGGACAAGTCATTTTACTTCCCAGCTTCAGTTTCCTCATCTGTAACATGAGACAGTTGGACTGGATGACAGCTCTAAATCCTATGAGGTACATTAGTAGAGGAACAGAGGGAAACAAACTTAAAGAGAACTCTGGAGCCATTTTATCTTTTAAATGTTTGAAACACAGTAAGAAGCAATGATTTAGGATTTGTCTTCCAAACCTTTAGTCTGGGAATTTGGTTATTATTTTGCAAAAGGATGAAGTCTGTTATGTGAGGTCAGTTCTCATGTCATTTACTCTTGAAATCTCTTTTGCACTCATTCTAAGCTCTTTTCCATTGTGGTTATCCATGCACATATATTTCTCCATACTAGACCATAAGTCCTCTGAGGGTAGGGCCTGCATCGTAGCAGTCTTTGTATGCCCAGCATCTAACACAGTGTCTTGCATATTGGTTTGTTGAATTGAGGTCTATCATTCTTTAAGCTGTTTTACATGGAATAACAGACTTTTTTTTTAAGACTTTGCAGCCAAGAAAAAAGTGACATTTGGGAACACAAAGAGAACTTGACTAAAGCTAGACAGAAGAAGTTTTCTTGCTTTTTGGTATGCAGCCCTCTTCTTCCAGTCTCCTGTTCATAGAAAGTGGGAAAGGAAACTAGCACATTCAACAGGATAAACCTTCAAAGCCATTTAAAACAAAGAAGTTCCTTTGGATAGAGCTGAAAGGGGAAGGGGAAAACTCAGCCAATTCTCGACAAAAAGTCAAAAAGAATGCAGAAGAGAACCCGCTCAACATTCAGATGAAAACTGCATTGGGGGGGAGGGAGGAAGCAGAGAAGTTTTGACTTGCAAAGCTGATAGACTGAGCCCAGCCATTTCCATTTCTACATATAGATCCCTCCATGAGCCCTAGAAGAAAGTCTCATAGGATAATAGAAACCCAGGAAGAAAATACAAGTTTTCTTTTCAGTCTTCAGATGAAAAAGCTTAAACACCATTGGGGACAAAAATGCTATATTCTAAGGCACTGAACAGAAGTGGAATGGATGGGTGGGGAGAAAGATTGAGGTAAACACACTTTATACTTTTCCCCCAGGATAATTAACTGTGAACTAATTATCAGAATAAATTTTCTCTCAGAGTTGCAAATAACCAACCTGTGAAATTCTTTTGTAAAGTCTTCTCACTTTCTGCACAGGAGGTGTTTTCTATAGTGATTCCATTAGAGCTTTATACTTGGTTTACATTAAAAATGTTGAAAAATATAACATTAGCAATGTATTAGAAGCAATAAAAAACACAGTAAGGAGGAGACCTTTATATTTGTTCCCTCCTTCCTCCCCACCACCTATTCAAGCTACCGTTCTCAATTTTCTACACTGAATGGAATGTCTTCTTATTGCCAAGGGCAGGTCTAATGAAACTTTTTTTTCCCCAGAAAGGAAAATGATGAGCCATCCTGAGGAAATAAACGAGAGGAAATGGAAGCAGACTTTTCTACCCAAGAATTAAAGTCAAAACACAAAAAAAAACCAGAAAGGAGCTAACAATTCAAGGATCTGAGTTTGGACTTGGCAGGTCTTGAGATCTTACAGAAGTCCAGGAACAGAAGTACAGACAGTGGTGTCCAACTTGGGACACGTTTAAGTCATTGAATTTGGTCTTTGTTTGGCACAATGGCAATCATAACATTAGCTATGGGAGAAGAGGGACTATCTTTGAGTCTGGATGAACTCTAGGTTGAGATGGTGAGGTCCTCTTGATGTTCCCATTTGTGGAATACATTTTTGCTGATTGCATCAATAGAGTTTGGCCTAATTCTCTACACAGCAAAAAGCAGTAGGATAGAGAATGGTTATTGACCAACTATGAATAGACATTCAAATGGGCAACCCTTACTTAGAGTTGGTACATATATTAAAAAGACAATAAGCTGGACCCCAAAATTGAGGGAGTGGGAGAAATTTCTATTCATCAGGTGATATTCTTCTGGTGGCAGTAAGTCATAGAATAACTCAGTCTTTAGGGAATCAAGCTTGGGGCTGAAAGGACAAGGAAAAAATTCATGGAGGTGGGAATAGATTGCTGTATATTACCAACGAAGAACTGCACAGGGCATAGAGGATCTCATTGGAGAGGTGGGTGGTTGGAAAAGGAAATGGGTCAGTCATGTAGTGAAAGCAATGGACGACTCACAGGTAGATCACATGCTTCTGTGATGTTCATAAAATGTCAGAAATTCAAGACAAAAAAAACCCCAGCATGTTTGTTGGACTCCCTGTGGAAAATTTATGGAAGGGCATGAATAAGAGTAACACAAGATGAGAAAATATAGAAGAGTTGCAATATGCATTGCCATATGGATGATCCATCCGTACACTGAAGAATTGATCAACAATTGAAGTTTGCAAAGTACTTTTTGTGAACTATCTCACTTTACCCCCACAGTATTGCCAAGAAGTAGGCAGACACAACCTCCCTCATGGTCCAAGTAACGAAGTAGGCTCAGGAAGGTTAATTGAGGTATCCATGGTCACACAGCTAGTCAGTGGCAAGATGACAACTTAATTTTTCCTGATTCCAGGTTCAATAGTCTTTCCACTGTACCACTGTCATCACAAACAAACAAATGACATCACTGGAGCCTAACAACAATCCCATAGAGAAGGTAGATATTTTTTACCTTCTATGTTGCCATAGAATGTTAGAACCTTGAGATTAGGAGCTGTCTTTGTATCCCGAGCACCTAGCATTATGTCTTTCACAAAGGAACTGCTTCATAAATGCTCCTTGACATTGATATACCTACCATACTGCTTCTCAAAGGATCTATCATTATTATATATTAGGGATATTGGCACTTAGCATAATGCCTGGCACTTGTTGGTGTTTAATAAATGTTTGTCAACTCTACTTGCCATAAACTTCATGTATTTGGAGAATGTCTTACCTAAACTTTGTATCTCCCCTGTATTTCTGCACACAATCCAGTCCAATCAGCATTTATTAAGCACCTACTCTGTGCCAGGCATTGTGCTAAGTATTAGAGATGCAATTAATAAAAAGAAAGACAGTCTCTGCCCTCAAGAAGCTTATATTCTAAAGGGGGAGACGAGACACAAAAGGAGGAAGGAAGGGTGAGGAGGCAGAATAATAGGGGTTACCCAGTAGGGGGAACATCTTGTTCTGTGGGGTTGAAACCAGGCAGAGCAGCAGATGTCAGATGGAGTGAGCCTGTCCAGTTTCTGCCTTCCATAATGGAAGATACCGGGAGGAGTTTGGCAGTCTCCCTTCTCAGTCAATCAATCAACATTTATTAAGCAACTGCTGTGATGCTTTGTAAAGTTTGCTGGAATGTTGTTGTTTTATTTACATCCTATAGCACCCAGAACAGGGCCAGAGCTTAGTAAGGACCCATTAAAGAGCTACTGATTCTAAAAGAACCTTAAGCTAAAAAGGGAGAAAATTGATACATTGCCACGGAAGCATTCCAAAATTCACCTCACTCAATCCCCTTCGTTGGAGCTTTGAGGCAGCTAGGTGGTATAGTGAATAGAGTACTGATTGTGAAGTCTACAAGACGTGAGTTCAAATCTAGCCACAGACACTTTCTAGCTGTGTGACCTTGGGCAAGTCACTTAACTTCTGTTTACCTCAGTTTCCTCAACTGTAAAATGGGTACTATAATAGCACCTACCTTGCAGGATTGTTGCGAAGATTAAATGAGGTACTTTTTGCACTTGTGTCTGATGCATAGCATAACCACATAATAAATGCCTTTTCCTCTCCCCCTTTCAAAGTGGACTTTATTCAGTCATTGAAAGCAATTCATTGAGAAAGCTTGAATACATCTGGATAAGGTCTATAGATTAGCCAGATGACGCTAAGATTCCTTTTAACTAACTTTATTGTGGTGGTAAGTCTACAACTTTAAAGATATTCAAAAAGTGGAGATAGAAAGAAAGACATTTGGTATGGCTTTAATTTGTATCTACTAATATTACTGCCCCAAAGGACACAATTCTTGCAAGATATGATGGCAAGGAAGAGCTTTATCTGAACAAAATAAGACTGCTAAAAGGTCAAGGACATAGGCTCTTTTTGGGCTAATTGGAGAGTGATCAGCAGGAATTTCACAGCTGGAAAATATTAAAAAGAATTGGAGATGGGGGCAGGGAGGAGAATTTTTCTGCTTTTGTTGATAGATATGTGAGAACACTCCTTTCCATACCATAGCCGTGCTATAATCATGAAATCAGCCAGAATTAAAAACAAAATAATAACAATGTGTTAAAATCCTTTGTTTTTATATCTTCCCATTGAGTCTAAGGGGCTTCAGATCCATAAACTTGTCACTGAATTTAATATCATTTCAGTTTTATGAAGCACTTGATGCTTCCAAAGTGCTTTTACAATGACCCATTATCATAATCCTCCTCTCTGAGTAAGTTCAGAGAGTGCTAGAGGATATGAGGCTAAGGCTGGATCCAAATTACAGAAAAAGATTGTTTTGATAAAATTAAAGACTAGTTTTTATATGGATGAGAGCCAGGGCTGAGAGGTTCTGAGACAGAGTGGAGAGCCTTGAACCTGAGTCGAGACCTGAGTTTTAGGCTCATCCCAGTCCCTAATTTACCGATTTGATTTTGGGCTAATTACTTAACCCGTTGGGTCTTCAGGAGTTCATCTATAAAAAGAGGGGTTGGATGAGGTGAGATCTCTTCCTGCTCTACTATTTTATGCCCTGTATGAAAGGCAGTAGTGTCTAAAAAGCTGGCCTCAGAGTCAGGAAGTTGTGGGTTCTAATCCTGCTTCTGACACATGGAGGCTTTGTAATGCCAGGCAAAGTCACTCAGCCTCTCACGACCAAGGCCTGACTTTCGACCTATAACCCCACCCCTAGGCATCTATATAATACAATTCATCTGCTACCTACCACTAAGCTTGCAAACTCCTACCACTTCTTGCTTTCGCTATTCCTCTCCTATTTAATTACCAGATCCTCTTCACAATCCTTTGTTGGCTCATCATGCATATCAAGTCCCCTAAATGTGCATATTCCCCAGTTCCCCAGAGCTCTAGCCTATTTTGTCTCTCTCTCTCTCTCTCTTTCTCTCTCTCTCTCTCTCTCTCTCTCTCTCTCTCTCTCTCTCTCTCTCTCTCACACACACACACACACACAAAAAAAAAAACCTCTTCTGGTGTCTTCATCAGTTTCCATGAGTTTACTTGTCATTTCCAGGTCAATAACTCACACATTTACACATCTGACCCTGGTTTCTCCCCAGAGAGTCCATCTTGCATCCACAATTATCTATTGAATATTTCAAAGTGGATGTTTCAGTGGATTTCCAATTCAACATGTTGCAAATAGAACTCATTATCTTTCCACCCAAGCACATCCCTATGTTAAACTTCCTATTGCTGTCAAAGGTACCACTATTCTTGTAATATTTTTAACCTTAGTATTATCCTCAGCTCCTCATTCTTCTTTACTCCAAGTATCTAGTCAGTTACCAAATATTGCCACTTCTACCCTTATAGCATGTCTTGCCTCTGATGCTTTGGTCCACATTACTTCTTCACTGGACTATTACAACAACCTCCTAAGTGGCCTCACTGCTTCAAGTCTCTCTCCATTTGAAAACATCCTTCACTCAGCTGCCAAATGGATTTTTCCTTAAGTATAATCTGATCATGTCTCTCCCCTACTCAGTAAGCTCCACTGGCTCCCTGTTGACTGTAGGATAAAATATAAACTCTGTTCCTTGGCTTTTGAAGCCCTTCACAACCTGGTTCCATCCTATATTCCAGCCTTGTTATACAACTCCTATTCCTGTATTCAACAGTGTAGCTATCTTGCCTTTTCTGTGTACTTACAAGGCTCTTTATCCCCTGAAAAGTGAGGGGGGAATGCCATTTCATTCCCCATCCTCCATATGTGGAATAAAGTCCCTCCACACCTCTGCTTCATAGGAACCCTCTCTTCCTTCAAGCACTATCATCTACATCAAGGCTTTCTTGATTCTCTCAGTTGCTAGTGCCCTGCCTCTCTGTTTACTTTGTATTTATTTCACAAATATATGTTCTCTATAATATACATAAAAAAATCTGTATATAATTATTTATATTAATTTTTTCTTTATTCATGTCTGGGGAAGTTTGGTGACCCCTTTATTCATGGTATCTAATGAGAGCCTACATGGTAAGGGGAAGGACCTCAGGTCTTCTTCTGCTTTTGAGGCTATAGAGAATTAGAGAAACAGGCTTAGGTCCTTGGCTTTTTTGTTTGTTATTTTCTGATCTAGGTATAGGGAGCAGAATCTCAACCTGGTTGGGAGAGTGGGACCAAAGGATACAGGAGTTGGAATCCAGTCTAGGTTTTGTGGTCATTGCAGCATCAGCACCCAAGTAGTGGAGTATCACTCCCCGTCTTGAGGAGTGATATTCTGGAGTGCTTGAGGTCAAATTTGAACTCAAATTATCCTGACTCATGGTTCATTCTCTATCCATTGCATCACCTAGATGCTAAAATTACTTTTCTCAACAGAATGTTGAGCTCTGTGAGAGTAGCTGTTATTTCAATCTTTTTCTTTGCATCCCCAGTGCCTGCCTATAAAATGTGTGCTAATGTATTGATTGGTATAGACTGCAGAACAGCTGCTGATCTGCATTGGTTGATGGCATTTTCCTCACTGGGAGTTACCTGCCCTGATTAAATGACTTCACTAGCATATGTGGCTGCCTCAGGAATGGTTCCCTCCTCTAGAGCATCTCCCAACACTCTTAGCCTCCACTCTAACAGGAAGTATTGAAGGCTCCACCTGAATTCTCAGCTTGAATGTTGCTTTAATGGGTCAGGGAGACTAGAAGGTACAAGTGTGAAGTTGTGAGGAAAGAGGGGAAGGTACAGCTTGCAGACTAAAACCTTAAACCCTAATAAGCATTCCACATCTCTTGCTGGGAAGGGGTGAAGTTTGGGGAGGCTAAGCATGGCTAGCTTTCTCCTTTTCTGGTCAGATTGGTTCATCTGAACCTCCAATATAAGGAGAAATTTTGTATATAGTAGAAATAATCCTGAGCCACTAGCCTTTCCCTATTTCATTTTTCATCACTATCTGCAATGTTTGGCTTAGGAAACTTGAGGGAAAAGGAGGGCTGAGGGCTGTGAACAGAGATACTGGGTGTTCATTTCTTCCTCTCCAGTATACTGGAAATAGCATTGGATTTAGAGTCAATAAAAACCAGAAGACCTCATTTTGAGGCCTCTGCTATTTACTATCTTTGTGACCTTGAGAAAGTCACATATTCTCTCTGGGTCTCAGTTTCCCCACCTATAAAATGAAGGGGTTACACTAGATGGCTTCTGACATGCCGTTTGGCTCTAATATATATAGGCCGTGACCTTTTCCTCCTCCGATGTCAAACACATCCAGAGCTGGTTGATGAGAAAAGGTCTGTAGTCTGGGTGTTGGTGGTCAGAGTAGGGCAGGAAAGGAAGGGAGAAAAGAAATCATGGTAGGCTTACCCATTATCCTAAAGGAGTCAGTGTGTAGAATGGAAAAAATCCTGGAATAGTAATTGGATAACCAAGATTCAAAGCTTGTCTCTACTTTTTATTCAGGTTAGTTCTTCTGGGCCTCAGTTTCCTAATCTGTAAAAAGAAAAGTTTGGACTAAAAGGCCATTAAGGTCCTTTCCAGCTCTAATGCCCCATGCAGCACCAAACCATGGTTACTGTGTGCTAAGAGGACTTGCTGATGCCACAGACCAGAGAGGCAGTGCTCTTGATAAATGAATCTATTAGGCTGTAGTTGGTTGCCCCATGGACTGGTACCAAGGAAGCAGTGGCTGAAATTCAGGATTGGATAGCTACAGATTACCCCTAGGAAATTTCAAGAAAGTGTCCATATATCATGATGAAGATGGGCAATAGGTTAGCTCCCCTTTTCTGCTTCTCTGATGTATATAATGTCACACTGTCAGTTGGCCTTGGTAAGTGGAGATACACCACGAGTAATGTGTTGGACTCTTAGGAACTTTTCTTCTTTGCAAATGAAAGAAAGAAGGGAGGGCTCTTCCTATGGCTCCTTTTCTTTCCAAGTGAATTATAATCTTGATGCCTTTTGTTAGATTCACTTCGTTTTCTGCTAGAAATCCTTATGATGGAGACTAAGTTGGGAAAGCGTGCAAGGCTTTCAATCATCGCATACAGCTTGCTGCTGCAGAAGCTCGGATGTTTGACACCAATATCCTTCCAGGGATGCCATATACTTATAAATCATGGAAAATCACTATCTTGGAAGGATCAAAATCACAGACTTACTAGAAGAGTAATGGATTGCCACTACTGTGGGTTGGAGCAGGTTGCTGAGTTCTCAATAGTGATTTAGATGAGTAAGGTATTGAAAAAGGTGTCTTTGAGAAGTTACCTAGGCAGAAATGGGGGTGGGCTGGTCACATAGCATGATTGAGAGCCAATGGATAGATAGCCCAAGTGCTACACTGGCAACTCTGCAATACTAGAAGAAACAGAGCCACTAAGTGGATCTACTAGGGAAGATTTTTGGTAAGATCAGAAACACTGCAGCAAATGTGGAGAGCAGAGAGAACTTGGCACTGATTCATGTAGAGTGAGCAATGTTTGCCTGTCTTCCACGTCCAAGTGGCTGGGAACTTTGCTAGTTTCCCTGATGAAGAAGGGAAAATGGCTTGTGGGATGCCCTTTATTATCGAGATGATCAAGGAGAATGAAGTGTCTTAAAAAGGCATAAGAAGGGTGTCAGTGTCAAAAAGAATGGAGAAAAAAGCATTTGAAGGAATAGTAGGGGATTCTGATTTGTGTCGGGTGGTTGGAAGGAGAAAGGGAAAGATAGGAAGACACGGTTGGGCTGCCATCTTGAAAGAAACACTCAGACTGTTGAAAGTATAGGTTCCTTGAAGTATCAAAGTAAGGGAGGCCTGATAACATAGCTGTTTCTAGGAGAACTGGAAGCTACAATAATGCTTTTGCCTTCTGATGAGATTTGGTTTACTCTAACAAGTATATCTCTGGATCACTCATGTTAAATGGAGACCAGTCTCTTAAAGAAAATCTTTGGCATTCCTAGGTGGATTCATCCTGTAATCATTCACCTCCCTTTCAAATCGTTTCTCAAAGCAGGTAAAAAGTGTCTTCATTTTTATTCATAAGGACCACTTACAGACATCCTAAGACCACATAAAGTTATCAATCGATCTCAAACTTAGCGTTTGCTGACATCCTGTGTTGCTCTTAGGTATCTGAGCCAACAGCCAATAATTCATTGATTTACTGATTCACTCATTCAACAAGCATGCATTAAACACCCTATTAGGTGCCAGAGACTGTGCTAGGTTCTAAGGCTATAAAGACAAAAATGAAAACAATCCCCACCTTGAAGAAGCTTCCATTTTACTGACTACAACAATGAAAAAAAAAGCATAGAAGTTCCAGAATCTCAGCTTCAAAGGTTTTAATCACCCAGCATGTTTGAGAAATAAATGGCAGAAACATAATCATCTATGTCTTTTTATATATCTAATATATTTCTAATATAACTTAATCCAATCCGGAGAAGCTGGAGATACCAAGGCAAAATGAAAACAGAAGTTGGTCATCTCTAAGGATCCTCTATTTGAGAAGGAGTAAACCCCTGCAATGCACCAGTAATTAAACAGAAGCTAAAAGACTCATTCAGTTTACACGTGTAGAAAAATAGTAGCAACTGTCCTCAATGTCAACAATAAAATTGTGGCTAGATGGTAGCTACTTGGTCCCAGATCTAAAACTCATTTGATCTTATAAAATTTTAAAATGTTGTCCCCCAATAGCATGGTGTTAATGAACAAACTTCATAAATATCACCAGAAAGGTATGACAGCTACATTGTAGAGTACCTCTCCCTAACAAAGAAGGCAGAAGAGAAATAGCATAAAATGCATAATTACACATAATGTATCTTCATAAAACTGAAGAATTGCAGTACTTCTTTATCAGGTTAGATTGCAGCCCACATCAGTCACCAGCAAAAGTGTGATATAATTCAGCAGAAAAGTAGAGTGATCCAACGTCACTTCGGGACTTGAGAACCAAAATGAAATGCACGGTGCCTTCTGGTATCAGTTTCCTCAAGACAAAATGATGACTAATTTATGGCTGAGGGAAAATGTTTGTTTAGAGAGAATGAGGAGTATGTGGCCATGAGAGAGGGTAGGGCGACTGTCATTAAAAATTATTGTCAGTACATAATAAAAGACGTCTTGGTAGATCAGTAGAGATGAAATATGATGTCGATGACAAAGGGCAATCAATGGAACCACAGAACATGTTGTTATTGGATGGATAGACACAGGCATCACTGAAGCTGTTGAGGACAATACTGACATGGGTGATGATTACTAAAATTACACTTGAAATTTTACACCTGTGTGACTGGATGCAGGGCCTACTCCAACGCACCATAATGTAAAATAAACCTCAGAATATTTTAGAAGAAATACACAATATCCCAGGATATAGGGCCAAGTGATGTAAAAATACATAATATCCCAGGGCATATGGCCATGTCATATCCTGAGAATCAGACAGAAAGACCTGGTAGAGAGGAAAGATGGTAAGCCTTGGAAGCAGGAGACCTGGGTTCAAATCCTGGCCTTTATTTTAATAGGAAGCATTGCACAGGGGGAAAAACCCATGGGATTTGGGGTTAGAGGATTCTCATTCAAATATTGGCTCTGCCAACTGTAACCTTTGTGACTGTGGGCTACTCCCTTAACTTCTCTGGGATTCAAGTTTTTCCATCTTCCAAGTGAAGGGGTTGGACTAATCAGGGGTGAGGAACCTTCACAGAACTGTGAAGTTTGGATTCAGTCAAAGAGCCACACTTGAGGACTTAGAAGGCTACATGTAGCCTTGAGGTCGCAGGTTCCCCACCCCTCACTAGATGATTTCTAAGATCCCTTACATTTTTAAATCTATTATCTATCATTTGATGATATTTAATGAAACTAACAAGACAATGATATTTATAGGTGAACCCTATTTTACATAATATTTCCATTAAACAACTTTTCTATACAGAGACTTTTGGGGGGTAAATTGAATCATATTTTGAATGCATGGGGGTGTTTAATGATTAAAACAGTTCTATTTTGAATTATTTTGTAAATCACCCTCTTGTATATATGCTTACTGGAAAGAAGATTGGATTTGAAATCTGAAGACCTCAGTTTAAACCCCAGCTTTATTATTTATTACCTGGGAGATCTTGTGCAAGCTAGTCTATCTCTATGGGTCTCAGTTTCCTTATAAAGTAAAATAAGTAGTTTGGAGTAGTTGATGTCACAGACCCCTTTAGGTTCTAATACTCTAGAGATGTAATAGATAATTTGATCCTTCAGAATCCTCTGGAATCCAGATTTTCATGTCAGAATTGCTTAAAATAAGGTTAACCTCTATTGTTATGGCTGTCTCATTTAATAGGAACATAATAACTCACACAAAAAAATACGACTACACACAATAGTGGTTGAAGCAAATGAAGAAACTAAGGAACTTAAAGCCAATTATCATCTTGTCAGTGGCAGGTATTTCACAAGATCTATCTTGTTTTGGAAATGATTTAAAAAGTGGTACTTGTATTCATTTGCCATGTCAAAAGAAGACATCTCTCAACAACAGAATATCGCAATATAATCAGTCAATCAATATGGCTCTTTGGAGCCATGTTCCACCATGTGGAAGAACGGATTGTTGAAAATATTCTAATTGTGAGAGGTGAAGAGGATCAAAAAGGGGAGAGTAGGTATAGGCAGAGCACGTGGTGATCTATTTTTCTTCCTGAAGAAAACTGTTTCAAGATATGTTGTTGTTCAGTCATTTCATTCTCTATATGACCCCATCGTAGAGTTTTCTTGGCAAAGATACTGGAGTGGTTTGCCATTTCCTTCTCCAAGCCCATTTTACAGATGAGGAAACCGAGGCAAACATGGTCAAGTGACTTGCCCAGGGTCACACAGCTAGTAAGTGTTTGAGGCCGGATTTGAATTCAGGAAGATGAATCTCCTTGACTCCATACCCACCATTCTATCCCCACTGCACTCCCTAGCTGCTCAAGGTATCAGGGCATATTTATCCCCAATTTAAGTTCTTAAGGAGAGATCTTATCCTATTACTCCACTGCTGTGAAAATGTAAATATCTCTCTATTGTCTACATAATAAAATTCATACTTTTTAGACTGCCATTTAAAGGAAAGGCTGTGTACTACAGTGCCACGAGTACTGGTTTTGGAGCTGGAGGACTTGGGTTTGAATCATGACTTTGCCCCATGTGTGAAATGCACTCCCTCTTCACCTCCTTCTCATAGTATTCCTCTCTTCCTTCAAGATGCCGCTCAGGGGTCTCCTTCTCCATGAAGTGCTTCCTGATGCCACCCACCCACCCTCTAGCCTTCCATCATATTAAATACCTTATCTTTGGCACCATGTGTTTATTTTGTTCTTATTCTCTCTGTTTATTTGGTATGTATTTCTATATGTATGTGTTGTTTCCCTGAGGGGATGTAAGTTTTTTAGAGCCATTCTTTGTTTTTATATCCCCAAGTCTAGCACAGTGCCTGGCACATTGTGGGTGTTTAAAATATGATGTTTAGATGCCTAATATAACATGTGTTTATATATGTAGCATATATAAACACATGCATATGTGTATAACATTTCAATATCTAAATCTATAAGATCATAGATTGAAGCATTGAGGATAGATTATATTTTCATAAAAAGTTTTTTTTAAAAAATTTCTCATTCTCAATTGTGTATCTGGAATTTAGCTGCAAATTTTTGCATCTTGATCTTACTAAAAATACTTGAGTATCATTTAGTAGTGACTTATTCATATCGTACACATATGATTCATGAGGGCGTCTAATTTTCATGATGGTGTCTGGCTAATAAACAATGAGACCACAGATGAATTTTAGTGCTGGAAGTGCCTTTAGTAACCATTTAATCCAACCCATTCCCACACCTCCAAAATAATCTGTTAGAATATATATGATAAGGGTCATCTAACTTTTCTCGAAGAACTCCCTTGGCCTCAATTTCCTCATCTGTAAAAAAGGGGCTTGACCTTGATAGCCTCTGAGGTCCCTTCTATTCTACCCTTATATCTATGAGCCAATGAATCTCCAATGATGAATCTCTCACTAATTCCTCAGTCAACTAATTCTACTTCTGAATAGCTCTATATATTCAAAGTATTTTCCCTTGACATAGAACCTTGAAGGTGGATGGGATTTAAGTGAGGCAGAGTCGTACAAAGTTGTCAGCCTCACTTTCTCTTCCTGAGTCATCGAAGGCTAGTGACAAGACAAAATCCAGGTGACTGGTGACGGTCCGGGATGCAGTGGATGACCTCGGCATCTTTGATGTCTGACCATGCTCCGAGCAGAACAGGTCTAAAGCCTTTTCCATATGATAATTTTTCAAGAACTTGAATTCCACTTTCCTGTCTTCTGCTTCCTTCTTCAGCCCAAACCTCCTTAGCAACTTGTACCAGTCCTCATAAGGTCTGGGCACAAGGTCCTTAACTATTCTGGTTGCTTCCACTTATCAATGATCTTCCAAAATGGTGGCACCCAGAACTGAGCTCAGAATTCCACATGTGCCATAATGATGTATAGCAATGATGTCAAACTCAAATAGAAATGGGGTGGTGGGGGGAGAAGGGCACTAAACCATACATAAGGATCCCTTCTGGCCACATATTGACTTAGAAAACCACATATTAACATTCTCTATGTCCTCTTGTCTTTTTGTTTATTTTGTGAAATATTTTCCAGTTATATTTCAATCTGATTCCTGGGATGCACTGAGAAGTGTTTCAGGCCACAATGCAACATGTAGTATGTTTGACATCTCTGATGTACAGATTTATCTGAGTTATAAAAGAACAGCAGCAGCAGCCGCAACAACCCAGGATGAAAGAACAGAAACAAAAAGCCTTCTATTGGTGACTAGCTTGTGAACTCAGTCAACAATCTGTTGACAAGGAAATACCAAACAAATGGCTGAGTTAGGCAGATTTATTTGTGGAAACAGAGGGGTTTATGTGGTTATTCAGGACTAGGTCACTGTCACAAGAAATTACTGGAGGGCTATCTTTAAGGTGCCTGGACTTAGTGATCAATGTACATTCTTCCAGGAAATGGAATTGTGTGTAAACATCCCTGAAGGTAATACAAGTTTAGCACCTACTGAATATTTAACAAGGTATGAGCCATTGGCTAGAATTATGTATATCAGAAGCCTACCTCTTTCTAAGGACTGGTACATGACAAATCCTTATCCTATAAATAGAGGTTTCCAAATATTTTGGAAAATCCATGGCACATAAATTTTATCGGAAGGGGAACACTATCATAGAAGGAACTGTTGTCCACAATTGGCCAGACTGATTATTGCTGATCCATCAAACTTTAAGAATACAGTTTTTAAAAGTTGCCACCAAACTATTAAGCTGCCAAATGCTCAAATTTTCCCAGCTATGTGGAATAATGATCATAATAAAAACAGGTAGCACTCATATTGTACTTTAAGATTGGCAAGGCTCTTTATAAACATTGTCACATTTGAGCCTCATAGCAGTCTTGAGAGATCATTTTTACAAGTGAGGAAACTGAGGCAGACAGAAGGTTAAGTGATTTGTTCGGGGTCACACAAGCTAGGAAGTGTCTGAGGATACTCACTCTATCTAGCACTCAATCTATCTCATCACCTTGCTGCCAATAATGAAGCTTTCAAAATAGAAAACTTAGCAGAGGGGGGCAAAATAATGCAGGGATAGAATGAGGTACACATTATCCCAGTCTGCTACTAGACTTTACAAGAATGTTTTCAATGAATCTATAGAAAATGAGCTTACATCTCAATACTTGTACTCAGCCACAAACGTTATTTTATTCATTTGTATAAGTCGGTACAACATTAAATGGCATTACAATGGATAGAACACTGAGCCTGGAGCTAGGAAGACCTGAGTTAAAACTTGACTTTAGCCACTTTCTAGTTGGATGACCCTGAGCAAGTCACTTTACCTCTACCTCAGTTTCCTCAACTGTAAAATGAAGATAATAATAACACTTACTTTTCAGGATTGTTGTGAGGATCAAATGAGATAATATCTGTAAAGTGCTTAGCACAATATCTGGCATAAGTAGGTGCTTAATACATGCTAATCCTATTTATTATTCCATCCCATAAATATAAAAGAATAATATAATATATAATAATATAAAAGAATAAGAGACAGATGGAGACTTGCGTCAGGACCATTTCTATGTGAACCCCGTTGACATAGATGAGAATGAAGGAATGATAATTATAATAATCTTTTATTGTGGCATTTTAGCATATAGGGCATCTACTCTTACCTTGTCATTTTAGAACTTAGGACACTGAGCTCCCATGGTGTTCAGTGATTTGCCCGTGTAACGCTATTCATTAGAAACGACTTCAGAACTCAGGCTTCTTGATTCCCAGTTCAAGGGAATTCAGACCTGGCATGCTATTCACTGTGCCACATAGCTGCTCAGGGATGTCTTACATTAATATTGAACTATCAGAAATTACACATATGAAGAATTCAGAGAAACTTGAGAGGACTAATATGAATTGTTATGTAGTAGAGTAAATGGAACTAAGAAAACACTTTTCACACTGACCGCAATAATATAAAGGAAATTAACATTGAAAGACATCAGATTTCTGATCAATACAATAACTAACCTTGACTTCAGAGAATTGGAGGTGATGGGGAAACAGGTCTCCTGTATCTATCTCCACCAGTCTTGGCAGATTGGAATGAGGCAAGAATTGTGAGACATGGGAGGCGTGTCGGTTTATTTTCCTAAGCTATGATTCTTTGTGAAAAGGGAAGATTGGGGGGTGGAAGAGTGCCATTGGGAAGTGAAAACATTGTTTAGACAAAACACCGCTAAAATATTTCTATAAAAATGACACTTAAGAACTTAACCTTTCTTGCTTCCTTAAAGCACATAATGGCACAGTGACAGAAAGAGAATGCCATTCTGACATGGAAAATACCTCAGTTCCCCAATTGTTTCTTCTTTAAATTCCCTTTCACAAATGTCAAAATTTAAAAATGCTCTACCTAATTTGGTAAATATTTTCTTTCCTCTCAGAATATTTTCCCATTTTTTCCCTGATCCTCTACCGTAATCCCACATTCCTTTGCCAACACTAATTTTTTTAGAGACTGAAGTATTCCATAGACCGCATGTTGGGAAACACCAATCTACTCCAACGGTTCCAAAATTTCTGAGTCTGTCAAACATTTCTATGTGTAAAAGTCATGGTCACCACCTATCACTTCTCCCCACACTCACTGACATAGTAAAAAAACATTAAAATAAAGACAACCTTCCGAAGAGATCATCAGAACAAACCACAAAAATGAAACTAATCTTTCTGGATCTCAGTCTCCTCATCTGTAAAATGAAGGCGTAGACTCAATGACCTCTAAGGTCACGTCTAGCTCTGAATTTTATGATCCCATGATCTTACACAACTCTTGATGAGACACCAATGAAAGTTCTCATTAACAAATCACTAAGTTGCTGTCAAAAGAAGCACAGACCATCTCATATTATAAATATGAATGATAAGAACTCACATTGATATAGCACTTTGGGGGTTTAAAAAGGGCTTTTATCACAGCAGTATTTGGATTAAATGTGAATATTATCATCCCTATTTTACAGACATGGAAACTGAGGCTCAGAGAGTCTAAGGCCCAAGTCACAAATCTAATTGTTAGACCTCAAATTTGAGCCTGTCAGAAGTAATAGCATTGGACATGGATGTTTCCCCAAGATTTATGACTGTTAGTACTTTTCTCCCTCCTTCTCCTCCTCCTCCTCTTCCTCCTCCTCCTCCTCCTCTTTCTTCTCCTCCTCCTCTTTCCTCTTTCTCTTCCTTCTCCTTCTTCTCCTCCTTCTCCTTCTCCCTTTCCCTCTCCTCCTTCTCCCTCTCCCTCTCCTCCTTCTCCCTCTCCCTCTCCTTCTTCTCCCTCTCCCTCTCCTTCTTCTCCATCTCTGTCTCCATCGCCATCTCCATCTCCTTCTCCTTCTCCTCCTCCTCCTTCTCCTCCTTCTCCTTTTCCTCCTTCTCTTTCTCCTCCTCCTCCTCTTCTTCCTTCTTCTCCTTTTTCTCCTCTTCCTCCTCCTCCTCACTGGATATTGTTAAGCATAGGTAAGATGGTTACTTGTTGTGTATTATATAAGAAGATTCTTATTCAGGTATGGGTTGGACTAGCTGAGATCCCTTCTAACTTTAATAGTAAGTGATTCAAACCAAATCACAAGTAGTAGCATTGATTTACATTGAGCCCCTGAGGAAAAAAAAAATCAAAATGGACGCTGTTGCTCACTGTTAATTACACAATTTACACTGATCTCCAGTAGGGAAAGGTTGCATAGCAAGGTAAAAGGTTCATGAATATTCATTTTTGTGAGAGTTCTTAGTGTTTAGAATGTTCTTTGATGGTGGTACCTATAAGCTTTGCCTGATGCCTTCCCTCCATTCCATTACCCTTACCCCCAACCTCACCCCACCCCCATCAAAGTGATCTGTCCCTTGGATTTCTTCTAGAACTTTGTCCAGATGACCCTTCTATATTAATTTCACCCTCATTTGAATCTTTGTGTAAAATTATTCTCTCTTCTTCACTATAATATAAGCCTCTCTCCATTTATAAAGATAAGCCACAAACACCTGGCACACTATTACATGTTTGCTTAATTTGAATACTGGTTGTTGTCAACTTCTTACCTTTATAGATCAAATGAGATAAAAAATACAAATGTTTTACAAACCTCGAGGCACAATATAAACATAGCTATTAAAATTTAGAGGCAATGTGCCATTCTTATCATAATTAGCATTTATCCCAATTCCTTTCTTTCATCACCTTATTTTTCCTTGTTAAAGGAGAGGGAGTGGTTGGCATAAAGGAAACATTATTATAGGCTATGTTGTAAGAAAAATACATCTAAGATCACAATCATGAATGTAAATGGCATTGATTCACCCCTTAAATGGAAGAAGGTGAGAAATGACTTAGAAAGCATAAGCTAACAATGCGTTGTTTATGAGAAACCCACTTGAAACATAATTAGTCACACAGAATTAAGATGAAGGGCTAAAATAGGATCTATTATGCCTCAGGTGAATCCAAAACACTAGGGATTGCAATCAGTATCTTAGACAAGGTAATGATAAAACCAGACATGATAAAAAGAGATAAGCAAGAAAACTAAATCATATTTTAAGGCCCTATAGACAATAAAATAATATCAATAAATAATATTTAATGAATGACCTAGCATACAAGTACTAATGGAAAAGCTAATTTAAATACAGGGAGTCCTAGACAACACAATAATTGTTATGGATTTTCATGTGGCTCTTTTAGATTAAGATAAATCTAATCAAAAGATAAAGAAAATAAATCAAAGATTGGAGAGGCAATGTGATACAGTAGATAGAAGGCCAGCTTTGGAGTCAGGAATCTGTGGATTCAAATCTTGCCTCTGATACATAGTTGTGTCTCTGAGAAATTTGCTTAACCTTTCAGTATCCCAGGCAATTTGATAAATCTGTGTTATAGATGAGTTGCTCATGTGCATTAGGAGAGGGAGCTTCCACACTGGCATCCACTTCAGTCATGAAATTATAGGACTACACTCAAGTATACCCTCCTCACCATTATGCATAATAGTGATGTTCTTTACAACTTCAAACTCACGAAATAGATGGAGAGATATCATAAGCATCAAATAAAACCCTTGTGGCTCTATTCTAAACAGAGTGAAGGAAAGGTGAATACATGTCTGCATTCGTGATATGACATTTATTTGATCTTGGTAGTTTATTAGCTTGCCAATCCATTGTTAATTTGAAACTTTCTTTACCTGTACAAATTGGTTGCAGAAAGACAAATGCTATTATCTCTTTGTTGACTTCTGAATGAATCAATGAGTTGTTTGGGGAACTAAATTAGACATTCTCTTTTTGAAAAGGTCATTCTTATCTTTTGTGGCTAAAATACACAAATGTTTAAATAAGAGAAATAATTTGGAATGATTGAAAGGGAGAAAACCTTTTGGGAGTCTAGCAGGCTGATAACTTGTTTATGGATAATATGGCCTGATTTCCAGTCCTTGCAAAGATGCTCTGTCATCCTAAGCAAGTCACTTCATTCTGTCTCACTTTTCCAGGCTGAAAAATGGGAACATATAGTTCTGCTCCTATTTTTCTCTGAGAAAACTGTGAGGGCAAATGAGAAAGATTTAGCACTCTGAGAAAGAAACTATGTAAGTTCATGACATAATTGTGATAGATTGCTATAATAATGATTTCGTGAAACTAAAGAGAGCTAGATATCTCTTAAAGAAGAACACATAGTTGCATATTATTGCTTTAAGAGACATAGTTATCAATGGCAAAATCCAATTTTAAGTTTCTGACTGTGGGCAATTTTTTTTTCTGGAGGTAGATATAAGGTAGAACCTTAGAATCCCTAACTTCCTTGTAGGTTTAGCTAATGTGCTATGTCCTAGGAAAAACCTTTCTGATTTTCTTAGTTAGCATTGCTCTTTTTCTCCTCAAATTGGCATATATACATATATATATATATACATATATGTATATGCATATGTACACACATACACAAACATATATACATATATTTATATTTTTATCTGTCCCCACTAGGATTCATTTTAATTTAACAAGTATTTATTAAAAACCTACTGTGTGCCAAGAATTATGCTAGATGTTAGGGCCATAAAAATTAAAATGAAACATTTTCTGCTGTGAAAACCTACTAGAGCTTACTAGAATGTAAACTTCTTGAGAAAAGGGACTGATTTAGGTTTTGTCTTTGTATCCCTAGTGCTTAGCATGGTGCCTTGCCCCCAGTAGATGCTTAATAAATTAATCAGAAATAATAAATAAATAAATAAAGGTTGGATTGTTATAATTTATAGCATATAAGAATTATAGTTTAATAAAATATAAATAAATCTGCAAACCAGTCAAAGTAGGACCATAGTATACTATAGAAGGGCAGCAGAAGAAAGGGAAGTCCAAGTGGACCATTTGTCTTTCAAAGAAAGGAGGCATCTTTAACAACACACAGCAGTGGGTCACTTTGTGGCTACAAAGAGAGCCTGCAGAACAGAAAACTGGTTGAATAGTTATTCTCCAGACATACATTTTAAGCATACGATGCAAAAACCATATTTAAATGAAGCTACATCTGCACAAAAATGGCAGTGCTGCAATTTCTGGAAATGACTGGACTGGAGGAAAAATTACCTCCAGATTGGAAGGGAGAGATATTGCTATGTAGGATGTAAATCTACTTTAATTTTGCAAGTCTGTCAAAAGTCATGTGCAAATTAAATCTTTTGGGAAAGGTAAGACAAAATCAATGAAGTCATCTGAATTTAGCATTACTGCTCAGAATCTGAAATTTACACCTCTCTCCGGCCTTTGGCAAATGGCTTCATTTCTCTCTGTTTTGCTGTTATGGGACTAATATTTACTACAATTTCCCCATAACATGTTAGGCCCACCCCCTCTTTCTTTCTTCCTGTAGCAAGAGTTAGTTTTCCCTAAAAGGAGACAAAGCATCCTGGGACCTGATTGGTCCCTTTTCCCTTGACACAGATTCCTGGTCACACAGGGGCATAAAAAATCTTTATAGTCAGAGCCCCTCCAACTTGATGGTTTTCTGAATATCATATAAATCATGATGCTCTTGACTATATCCTATCCTGATAACCAGACACATTTCCATATGGAGAAGAGGGAAGCTAAGTGCCACCATTTTCTTATTGCATGCCTTTATTATGTTAGAGCAAGGTAAACCTCTCTTTTGTTAACTTTTTCAGTGAATGGCAAGTACCTCATTTCATCCCCCCATGAAATCTGAGCTAAGAAAATACCAATGTTCAAACTACCTCTAACAGCTGCCTTTGCTTTCTGAAAAATGGGGGCATGAGTTTCCCATGTGATATTTGTATCAGCAGAAAATGAGGTGCATTCATCCCTTTATGAAAAGATACTCTAGGGCTAAGATTGCTATTAGTGATGGCTATAGTGCTAAATAATCCTTTAGATTATTTTTTGATTGTTTAGGGTCTGTAGGGCCACATCATACCTCTTTCCCGAGTGCACAGTGTACCTCATAGCAATATCCAAGTCGGCACAGATATTTTTTGTTTATGGCCATCATTTCATTTCCACTTTGCTGTCCTCTTAAGAATAGTAATAGTGGATTTAGGTTTAGGAATTGCCTTATATACGTAGCTCATCTGATCCTCGCCTTGAATAGTAGGTCCTTCTGAGATTTTTATAGCCATTTTATACATTAAGAAACTGGACCTCAGGGGGTTTAGGTGACTTCTCCAAGGGCAAACAACTAATAAGTATCAGAAACAGGAGCAGAACCCTAGTCTTACCTGACCTTAAGTTCAATATTGTTTACAGCATACCAGGCTTTGTATGGCTTCCCAAGCAAATACTTTTAATTTGGAGCAAATTTACTTCCAGATGCTTTCATAGAAGCCTGAGGTACTATTCCCTAGTAATTCAGTTAAATTGGTGATAGTTTAGGCAATCATTAATCCTCAGAGAATCCCGAACATACAACAGGGCTGAATGAAGTTCCATCCAAGAGTTGAGGGCCACAGAAAACTTAGCTGCTTCTAAAAGTCTCCTGGCATCCCAGTCATCAGAGCTATGACCTCTGGGTCATCCTTGACTTTCTTTCCCCAATATCCAAACGGATATCAAATGTTGTTGATCATCCTTCCATACCATGTCTCACATCTATCTTCCTTCTACTCACAAAGCCACTACCCCTTCCAGGTCTTTATCACCTCTTTTCTGGAGCACCATTACAACCTTCAAACTGATCTCTCTGCTTTCAAGGTTTCCCTTAGCGTGCCCTGCCCCCATTCCAAATTATTTTCTACACAGCTGCCAAAATACTCTTTCTAAGGCAAAGGTCTGACCAATATCTCCCTGCTCAAAAACTATCAATGGCTCCCCATTGTCTCTATAAATTAATATAAACTCATCCTGATATTTAAGACCCTCTTCAAACTGTCCTTCAAGCATTATTTCACTTCAATTCTCTTCAAGAATTCTATGTTTCAGCCAAACTGGAATGTTCTCCAAACCTGACATTTCATCTCTGACTTCGGTTTATTCGTACAAATTGTTCCTTGTGATTGAAACCTACATCCCCCACACATTTCTGCCTCCTTATTTTTCTTCAGTACTAAGCTCTATAAAGCCCTCCACCCCATCTTCCCCAGTTGTGAGATATATACATATACATACATGCATATTTTATATACACACATCCACACAGATTTACAAACTGAATATATTACAAAGTATATATTTATAGAATATATATTACAAAAATATATACAAAGTAGGTACCTTAATGTAGAAAAAAATGACTATAGTTAACAGATAACCTGAAGAACAGTATTGTAATCAAGAAAAAACAACTTACATGCTCTCAATCTTCCATAAGTCCATTTGGTAATTCCTGGAATGTCTCTGCTCGTCCTCATTTTCATTCTCTCATGTTCTTGTTTCTTTCAAACCTCTTCTTTGGCTTTTCTCTACCTTCATCTTCTTTGGTATCTGAATTTTTATTCATTATGCCAATTTCTTTCATTTCTCTTCTTTTCCTCCCTACTATTTTCTGCCTCTATTTCTCTTACTTCTTGTACCCTTTACATTCTCCAATCCTCTTCACCTATTCTTTGAATGTTTCATTTGCTGTTCTTGGTTATTCTTCCCTTCCTACTGAGTTATAATATATTTAATTATTGGTTATGCCTTAAAAACGTGCCATGACAGACTTTTTCATCCAGTGACCCGTGGCATTCATTTTTAAAAGCACATTTCATTCATTCCTACTGTAATTTTTTTAAACAATGCTTGAAAATGGAAATCTTTTTGAAACCTACAATGGTGAAACACTTCAGGCCTAACATCTCAGTTCTTCGAATTATTTGAAAAGATGCATTAGAGTTAATATAGCTACCCTTGTTGCCAGAATAAAGAAAAATCATGCTGAAAAGAAAAAGACTTTTGAGTGGCTGGTAATCATTACCAAATTCTGTATTGAAATAAGACCACTATCCTGAACTAACGTTTAATGAATTATACAAGTTCTTAGTCCTGTTTTGCTCTTTTCCCTCCCAGATCACAAAACAAGAGCCCACAGCTTAGACCTCTAGATAAGGTGGAGGTTTGTCTTGGGAGCATATATACTTCCTTAAGAAAAGGGCTCTAATACTGATTTATGAGCTTCTAAATTAAGTAGGTGCTGTTTAGAAACACATCCAAGAGCAAGTTCCTTCACAAAAGTGAAAACAATGCAATCCCCATCGATCAATTCTTCAGGTCTATCCTATTTCATTCTCTGGCATCAGAAAAGATTAAGGTGCCTTAAATATACCAGCTAAACTTTGACCAAGGCAGAGATCCTATGGGTGATTTTGATTTAATCTCTGGCTTATTTAGTAACAGCTATGGCATTTTCTTCACTGGGTCAATACTTTCTTAAAACTAATTTTCCTTCTCTCTTCAGATAACCATGGCTTTGATTTAATTTTACTTTTTTTGTGTTGTTTAAAATTTAAAAAAAATAGCTGCATGCATGAGCGATTAAGATACCTAGCTGTCATATGTTATGCAGATCTTTATGAGATTACAATAATCAAAGGATACTTATGGTCAAAACCATACCAGATTCGGAAAAGCCAAGCACTCTCTGCCTTTGTAGAGTTTCTGTCCAGATTATCTCCTCCCTGAATGGGGAAGCAGAAAAAAAGAAATTAGATGACTGGTACGTGACATTTCAATGTAAAAATACACGTCAAACCCAATTACCTTTCAAGGCAATGTATTACTTTCTACTCTATTCAACAAGCCATTTTATGCTAGGTGCTGAGTTGAAATGAAAAATAGTTCCTACCCTCAAGGGGTTACCATTCTTCTGTGAGAAAATGATGCAAAACTAGTCATAGTCTTAGACACAGAAGTCTCACTCTTGGGAATACTTTAAGGCTATGGAATATGACCTGTGTGGTACTTGACTGGAGAAGACTGAAAACCTTTTAGGATTTAGTTAATATTTTTTAAGAGTTCTTGGGACCCTGCTATCAGAAGTATGAGAGTCATTCCATTCTAATTCTTTATGGTCCTTTCTTGAGGAAGGGCAGAATCTTTGTTTTTTTTAAAATTAATTATTTTAAACTTAAATACTAAAACTTAAATATACAATAAGAAAAGAAAAAAAAGCATTACCATGTGTGAAGCAGAGCATAAGAGAGGATTCAAAATATATAGCAATAAATTTTCATTTCAAGGAAGCCTATATAATACATACAAGGGCAGAATCTTGGGAAGACAAAGTAAAATCTGTCTCTCTTTTCTTTCCTCTTTTCCTCTTTTCTATTATTTCTCCTTTCCCTTAAATATTTCCTTCCTTCTTCCCTCCCTCCCTCCCTTCCTTCTTTCCTTCCTTCCTTCCTTCCTTCCTTCCTTCCTTCCTTCCTTCCTTCCTTCCTTCCTTCCTTCCTTTCTTCTTTCCTTTCTGTCTCTCCCTTCATTCCTCCACCTTTCTTCATAGTAAATAGATAAAGAGCTGGCCTCAAACCCAGAAGTCCTGGATTCAAGTCTTTCCTCTGACACACATTGGCTATGTGATCTTGGGCTAGTGTCCTTAGTGTCCCTCCCTCCCCAAGGAACTCTCTAAGATAGGAATTCTTGACCTTTTTTGAGTAATGTATCCATTTAGCAGTCAGGTAAGCCTATAGCCCCCCTTTCAGAATAAAGTTTTTAAATGCATAAAATAAAGCTATATGATGACCAAGGAAACTAACTTATATTGAAATAGTTATCAAAATATATCAAAAAAGGGAAAAAAAAGTCATGGACCAAAGTTAAGAATTCCTGCTCTAAGACCACAATTTACAGATCAAGTCTCAATCTGCATTTAGCCCAAAGGTGTGTGTGTGTGTGTGTGTGTGTGTGTGTGTGTGTGTGTGTGTGTGTGTATGTGTGTGCATTGATGTCTAAGTATATGTATACGTGTACATATGTGTGCATGTGTATGTATGTTTTATTAGTCTTGCTATCCCCCAGAAGAGATATTTTCATCTAAGTGTATGAACAGGTTATCACATGAATTAGATCATAGACTCTGCTATGTAGATAACACTCTCATGGAATGATTCAACATTTACTCTTATCAATGATCCCACTTTCATTAAGCATCCAAGTAGTATCATTTTCTAACATCAATCAAAATGATACTCTGTTAAATAGCTGTAGTGGGATTATTTCAGTTTACTTCTGCCAAATGAGATTGGTTTACTGCTTACACAAAAGGTCAATCCAAAAGGGATGACACAATTCGAGTAATTACCATTGAAGTTTTCTTTCCTTTTTTGTGAGAGAAGGATGACACTGAAGACCATGGGCAATTTTTGCCATCTGCCCTTCCTAGTGCTGAATTATATATTAGCAAGTATTTCTATGATAAGTTGAGGGCATTCCCCTCCTTTCCCTTCCCCTTCAGGACCCTTCATAGCTAGGGAAAGAAGAAAAAAAAGAAGAGGATAAAAATAGAAAGGATATGATTGATGTGTACGTGAAAGAGGCATATAAGAAAGTAAGATAAAGAAGGAGGAGAAAATGTAATGAGCTTTAGAAACAGATGGCAATAAGCATTCTGGTGTGGAAAGAAGGCTACTCAGTGATTTAAAAAAACCACCTTTTCTGCCTTCTGTTTTATATATTATGAGAAGATATTTCTAAGAGCCAATCAGATCATAATTATCATCATGGCTAAATGCATTCAAATCTCAATATGTCCTTCTTTGCCTTACTGGGATCCACATATTTCATTTCTAAATGGTATCATTATTCTTCAATATTATAATAATAATCATATGAATACTCTTTTGTATATGTGACAACACATGTAAGACAAATGGCAATATATGCATGCATTATCAGAATCTGCCCTCAGATCAGCTCAGCTTAATTTGCTTTTCTAGATTGCTCTTTGTCAAATAATTTTATTGCTCATTAACGATCATGAACCAAATCCAAAAGGATGTATACCATCCCAAATGGATGTGTTATAACACAGTTGGACTGTGACTGTAGATATCTGATCCCCACTCCCAAAAACATAATGGGGAGGCAAAATGCGGTCTACTGTTATTTATCCTTTGTCTAAGAGCCAATAGAGGATAATAATGAAATGAAAACAAAACTCAGAGCCTTTTTCTTTTGTTGCTGAACATTTTCAAATGCTCCAATGATTTCTAGCTTTGCTTTCATGTCGTTTTGCTTGAGCTGGAATAGTACACCTTGTTATTCAAGGGTCTGAATTCATCACTACTCATTATAAGGAAGGTAGGGCGTCCAGTTCAATTTTTCTCTCTTTCGGCACCTCTGCTTGACTATTCCCACCCAGGCTAGGTGATATATTTGCAGAAACTGCCTTCTTCCTAGTCAGTGTGGAACCTTTGCAAGTTCCCTCTACATCACCACCTCTCAAGCAGCCACATGTTGCTAGAATTTTGCTGTAATAGTAAAAATGTCTCAGCTGGACCCACATAAATGGAAAAAGGTTCATGTCTGATGAGCATTTCCCCCTGTTTCATAGAGACAACCCGAATTTAGAAGGCTTTTTCTAAATAATGATTTTTATAAGAATAAAATGTCTTGGCTAGATCCACATAGATTTATAGTTTTATGTCTGCTGAATATTTTTCCCTGTTTTTAGAGGAACTAGAACTTAGAAGAATTTTCCTTGAATAGGTATTTGTGGTAATCTGGGTTTGTCTTGGTTCTGTCACTAGAGTGTCCAAGGAACTTGGACAAGTTCCTTACCTTCTCTGGATCTCAATTTCCTCACCTGAAAAATGAGGGAGTTGGACCCGATGACTTTGTACTACTTTCAAGCTCCAGCATCCTAAGGCTCTCTCTCTCTCTCTCTCTCTCTCTCTCTCTCTCTCTCTCTCTCTCTCTGTCTCTCTGTCTCTCTTTCTCTCTATCTCTGTCTCTCTGTGTCTCTGTCTCTGTCTCTCTCCCTGATTCCATTTTGGTTCTTCAATTGCTTCTGTTGGTACCTCCAGTTGGAGCTACTAGCTATGACTCCTTTAGTGCAAATGCAATTTTGGGGATCAGGAGGTAGAAAATCCAAAGCAAGGGTGATCTTATGAAACCCTTCTCTTTCCTTAAACATATTCATGTGGCTCAGCTATTTGCTGAAAGCTTCTGTGTTGACATATTGTTGGTTTAATTCATGTGGATGTTGTCCACAGAGGACTATACTAACGTCTGAGCTATTTCTTTTCTTTTTTTTTTTTGCCAAAGGAAAACAAAGTTTATTAACGATTAGCCATAATTGGTACTCTTAGGGAGCCTGAGCATTTCTGATGCTAATGCCAGAGGGTCAGATTGAATCTAAGCTGAGCTAGCTTGCCTTCATGGAGGTGAGATGAGACTTATATACAGAAAGATTGTGGGAGGGATCTAGGGGTGGTCAAGTAGTCTGGGGTGATGGGAGGAGGGGTCCAGGGAGGATCTTGAGGAATGCATTGTTTCTTGGTCACCTTTTACAAATCCAATGGTGTATACCTGCTATTCACCTTTATTATTTCTCAGTGATGTCTACTTGTCCCAAAAGTATTTCTGTGAATCTGTGTGTTGTTTATTGTTTATCACGTGCTGTGAGACTATCAGTCTTCTTTGTGGTGAGAAACTAATATTTCTGTAGCAGCCTTGGGATGTGTTTTGTAAATATTGAAGAAATTTTTGTTAAGATATTTTACAAATATGTTGTGACACTTCTTGGAGTTCCAAAGGTGTACAATAAAGCTTATATCACACAGATGTTGATTACTTGTAGCATTTTTCTTCTCATTTAGATTGTTGCTGCCAATGTGTATATTTTTGTTTGGGTTTTGCTTTCTTAATTCCTTTATCGCTTAACAAACACAGTCTAGTTTTTCTCAGTATCCTTTATATTTCTTCCTTTTTATTTCTTATATTATATATCATTAATAATATATAATCATCCATTATTTACTTATTATTTCTTAGTGCAATTATAGTGTTGTAGGATCACAGATCTAGAAGTGAAATGGACCTCGAAAGCCTTCTCATTTTACAGATGAGGAAACTGAGGACCAAAAAAGGTTGTGATTTGCCACATAGGGAGTGAGCAAAAGAGGTGGAATTTGAATTGTGGTCTTCTGATTTCAAAGTCTGTGTTCTTTTTATGGTTTGGAATATTTTAAAATATTCTATTATATTTATATACTACAGTATGGATTTATATATTTGTACATATGCATATATACATATACATATATATGTGCATGTATATTCTATATGCACACACTGAGGATACACATATTCGGTATATATGTGTATATATACACAGACACACAAACACATACATACACACATATATATTCACATGTACAAATATAACCTTAGTCATTTGACAAATGGGTAATTTCCCTTTTGTTGCATTATTAAAAATGTTACTAGCAATATTTTTGCGTGGAAAGGATTTTCCCCACTCATGTTAATAGTATCCTTATGTTATTTTTCAATTTTTAAAAATTATTTTATTTTTATTTTTAATTTATGGAATAAAACAATATTTCCATAACAGTATAATTTTAAAAAGATGGTTGACCATGAAACTGAAAGTCTATTATGTACAACTTGATATTTCTTTTACATATATAATAAAGTTATCATGTACATTTTTTTCCTTTTTTTTCTCCCCCCCAATGGCTGCCATTAGACACAAATATGTATATGTACACACACACACACACACAGACACATATAATCATTCTACATACACTTTTACTTATCAGTTCTTTCTCTGGATACAGATAGCATCTTTCTTCATATGTCCTTTGTAGTTCATATGGATATTTATAATAGTCAAAATGACTTATTTACTTAAAATTGTTCTTAAAACAATATTGCTGTTAAGACTAACAGCAATATTGTTCTCTTGGTTCTGCTCATTTCACTCTGAGACTTTGATAGGAAAGTTTATAGTTACATTGAGAACTTTTATAATAGAATGTAAGCTTCTAGAAGGAAATTCCTTTAGTTTTGGTCCTTGAATTCCCTGCACGTAGAATAGTGCCCTGCAGGCAGTATGCACTGAACAAATAAATACTCATTGAACTGGGATGAATTCCAAGAATTGTTTCAATATTTGAGGAATGTCCTTAATCAATAATCCATGTAGTAAATGAAAGCAACAAATATTTATTGAGTGCCTACTACATGCAAGATATAATGTTTTTTTAACCCAGGACAGTGATCACTAATCACAGGTTTTAAGAATCACAGGTCCATCTTTTATTCTTTTCTTTCCTTTTTCATTCCTTCCCTTCTTTCTTTCTATATTCCCTTCCCTCCCTTTCTGTGCCTGCACACAGTAATCACTAAATACATGCTTATTGATTGGTTGATGGATTCCTTTCCTTTTACATTTTTAACAAGTATTTATTAAGCGCCTACTATATGTATACACAATACTCTTGCTTGGAGCTATGGGATTTATAATAGAAATAGAAGACATTAGCTTTACTTTTCAGGATCATAGAATCAAGTGATATAAGGCCAATCTTGCAAGGACACTTTAGTCAGCCAGGTGGGAGAAATCGCTTATGTGGTATTTTGGAACACTGCTGATACGCTCAACCATTTTCCCTGCCTTTTATCTTTGAGACTAGTATTTTTTATTAACGTTGCTTCTTTGCTTCAGAAATAAATAAGATCCCAATTAGAGAGAAATATTTGAAGAACTAACTCCTTTCCCCGGGTGGGGCAAATGACATTGCTAATCCAGCATTAGAACTGCTTGGTCCTTCTGCTGTTCCACAGTGATGACTTGAGATTATATTCCATATATACACTGGCCTAGCTTGGGATCCATTCATTTATTTCCCCTAAGTTATTGATGACTTAATAACCCAGTTATGAAAGGCCATCAATAAATGAGTGGAAATAAATGAGTTAGCCTATTGTGCGCTCTGTTTGTGCCATGGGGGTTGATGATAAATGTGCCCAGGGAAAGCAGCCCTTTGCGGTCACTATGAAACAGGGAAGGTATCTGATGGAGACAGCACAGATCTCAGACCTCTGGGAGAGTCCAGATGGTCACTGGCCAGCAGGAAACATCAATCTGTTCACATCCCACTTTTCTGCAATGGCACTTCCTAACCCCCCCAAGGACAATAGATGTGAGGAGTCATTAGAAGGATTTGGAGAGAGGGATTTTTCTTCATTACAAATGATATTCCTTTAGATTTGGGTCATGAGATGTTATGCCTTTATACCAGAAAGAAATCCATGTATTTCCCTGTACAACACATTTCTTTTTAGACGGTCAGTGCAGTGGATAAAATAATTATAGAAATTATAATTATGATGTCATTGGATTCTCACAACAACCCTGGGAGATAGGGGCTATTTTTATCACCATTTTACAGAGGAGGAAACTGAAGCAAACAGAGGTTAAGTGATTTGCCTAGGGTCACATATTCTAAGGCTAGACTGGAACTCAGGTCTTTCTGACTCCAGGTCCAGCATTCTATCCATTGTACCATGTAAGTGCCCCCAGAGTACTGGATCTGGAATCAGGAAGACCTGAGTACAAATTCTGACATTGACGGTTCTAGCTGTGTGACCTTGGGGAAGTTACTTCAACCTCTTAGTTTTCTAATCTGCAAAATGGGGATAATAATAGTGTCCACCTCCCAAGGTTGTTGTGAGGATCAAATGAGATATTTGTAAAGTGCTTTGCAAGCCTTGATTCCTCTTCTGGATCCATTCTCGAGCCTCCAGACTTTCTCTACCAGGTCACAGAAGCCTCCTTAAGCTGGAAGTTCACTTCACCTCTGGACTTCTCTTATTGGAAGTACACTCTGACCTGCAGTCTCTTCTTCTGATTCCGATTTGTTAGCTGCTCCCAGAGCCTCCACTTTAAAGAAAGCACCCAGGCTAGCCATGCCTTTATTTCTCTTTGGGCTCCATTCTTGACTTTCTCTACCATGGCCCCTCCAGGGTACTTTCTCTCTCTCTACTCTTTTCAGCTTTCTTTGATGTGTCCCCCCCTCCCCAACTTAGAATGTAAATTTGAGGGCAAAGACTGTCTTACTTTTGGCTTTTCTATATATTTTCAGAGTTTATACCTGTGACTAGGAACCAATCAATAAACTTTTATTAAGCACTTACTATGTGCCAGGCACTGTGCTAAGCACTGGGGATGCAAAAAGGGGGTAAAAAGGCAGTCATTACCCTCAAGGAGCT
Organism: Trichosurus vulpecula; assembly: GCF_011100635.1. NCBI lineage: Eukaryota > Metazoa > Chordata > Mammalia > Diprotodontia > Phalangeridae > Trichosurus > Trichosurus vulpecula. Next base: position 267,164,869 of record NC_050576.1, on the reverse strand, counting down.
TACAATCTAATGCAGGAAACTTCATGCAAACAAATATAAACAAAGGAAGCTATATACAGGATAAAAAGGAAATAATTAACAGAGGGAAGGCACCAAGATTACAAAGGGTTGAGGAAGCCTTCCAGTAGAAGATTGGGACCTAAAGGAAGCCAGGGAGGTCAGTAGTTGGAATGGAAAAGGGAGAGCATACGAAGCATGGGAGACAGTCAAAGGAAATGACAGGAGATGAGAAAGGGAGTACCTTGTTTGGAGAACAGCCATATGGCCAGTGTCACTGGATTTAAGAGCACATATTGGCCAGTAAGGCTTAAGAAGACTGGCATGGTAGGAGGGAGTCAATTTATGAAAGGCATTGAATAGCAAATGGAGCATTTGGTATTTGCTTCTAGAGGCCAATAGGTAACCACTGGAGTTTAAGCAGGGGATGGGGTGACATGATCAGACCTACACACAGTAAGTGCTTGATAAATGCTTGCCAAGCTGACTTTACCTTAAATCTCTATATAAATGCTTTTTGCTCTAGTAAGAGTAGCCAGAAGGGGAAGGAAAGGCAATAAGCATTTTTAAAGAACCTACTCTGTACCAGGCATTGTATGAAGTGCTTTACAATATTATCTCATTTGATTTGAAGCCAGACGGGAGCAAGACAGTGGAAGGGGCACTGGCTTCAGAGTCAGAGTACTTGGGTTTGAATCTTGCCTTGGCCACTAAATACCTTTGTGAACGTGGGCAAGTTATCTACTTTCTTGGTCTCCAGTTTCTTTATATATGCCCCTCTAAGTATTTGATTGTACAGTCTTTCAAGCATTCCAGCTCTAGAACTGCTCTACCCGATCTGCACCCCGCCCCAACCCACCAAGCACACCCCCAAGGACTTGGGATTAGAAGGAAACCAGAGCTCAGGTTGTTACTTCTGAAAAACAAAATCTTCAACAGCTGAGGAAGATCTGACTGATCTGAGCTCCTCAAACATCTCAGGCTATGGGAAAATGAGAAGACATTGGGAGAAGTTGACATCTTTAGCTGTCTGCTTAGCAAGTGAGGGGCAAGGGCATGACACAAAGCAGCAGGGAGGATGGACTACTGCCTTTTTTCTTTGATGTGTTATCCTCCCAGATTGAGAATGATAGGAAAATCAGACTGTGCTATTTGCCTTATGCTTATATGAGCCCTGAGAAAAGATCAGTTCTGGCCAGAGAGCTGTGAAAACCAGATGTCCAAGTGAGATGAAGACTGTTTATTGTATTAATTTAGGAGGAAAAAAGAGAACCAAGCAAATGTACATAAACCCTTTGTTCAGTGTTCAAATATGAGGCCCTTGCTAACTCTGCTCCTGAATAACCAAGGATTTCACTCATTTCAGTGGGTGTTGATGGGATTAAATATATAAGGGACTTTCCCATTAAATTTCTGGAATTGTCCTGTTCACCAGGAAAAATAGACTCAGGATGAGCATCTTTGGAAATTATGCATATCTATTGAGCAGAATTCAACACTTGGTCTCTGTGTGTTTTTTGTTTTCAGTCATTTCAGTTGTGTCTGACTCTTTGTGACCCTATTTGGGGTTTTCTTGGCCAAGGTACTGAAGTTGTTTGCCATTTCCTTCTCCAGCTTATTTTACAGATGAGGAAACTGAGGCAAACAGAGTTAAGTGACTTGGTCAGGGTCACACAGCTACTAAGTGTCTGAGGCCTGATTTGAACTCAGGAAGATGAGTCTTTCTGACTCTAGCCCCTTCAAATTTCATTGACTTGTTTTTTCCTGATTAAAAAAGAGAGACTGGAATCTGTTGAAAAGAGGAAGATCTGAAGAAGGGTCATTAAGATCTGGATTCAAATCCTACCTCCAATATTAACTTACTGCATGACCATTAACCAATTTCTTAACCTCTTGGAGCCTAAGTCTTCTTAACTATAAAGTAATAATTTCTCTAGAACAGGGCTCTTGTGGTTGTGTGAGACTTCAAGGAGATAATGTAAAGTGTTCTTTCACCCTTCCCATACCTGTTCTCAAACCTTGTATCTAGGAGAGAGGGCAAAGGTGTATGAGAGTGTCAGGGCCCAGAACTGCACTTGACTATGCTACTCAATGCTAGGAAGCTTTCGGAACAAGGAACAGTCAGGGTCACTGCCCTGAAATGCTCTGTTATTTCTGTGCTGCCCAAGAACACAGGCACGCCACACTCTCCCTGAGGGGTTGGCGTGCTGAGGCAGGGCTCTGGCTTATGCAGCCTGGGAGTCTGTTTCTCACATGCTAGTTTGGAGGGATTGCATGTGGGCCTTCATGCCATGAACTTCAAAAGATGAAAGCTTGCCTCTGAATGTCCCTGACTTCTCCTGAACGACCCGACATGGATCCATCTTGTATTGACTTGCCCGAGTCCTTTTTGAGCTGACATATTTTTAGCCTGTAAAATGTTTCAGCATAAAGAAATCCATCAATTCACTATCTGTTGTGTAAAACAAGCTCATTGGGGGACGGGAAGCCTGTCTTATTTATCTTTGTATTTTCCCTAATTCTTAGTACAGTTCTCTGCACGTAGTAGGTGCTTAATATATGATGGTTGAAAGAATGAATCAAAGTAGTTAGGCCTCTTATTTGTGCGAAAATTGCTTGCCCTGGAGCCCAGGTACCTTCCACCTTCCAGAGCATACAGAAGGAAAGCTCTTTGAGTGTAGGCACTGGTTTTTGTTTTTTGGACTTTTTATCACCAACAACTAGCAATGATAAGGGTGGTGATGATGATGATGATGGTAACAATGAAGATTTTGTTTGTTGTTGTTCAGTCATGTCCAACTCTTTTGTTACCCTATTCGGAGTTTTCTTGGGTTAAGTGACTTGCCCAGGATCACATAGCTAGTTAGTGTCTGAAGCTGGATTTGAACTCAGGTCTTTCTGACTCCAGGCCTGGCATTCTATCCCTGTCAATAGTAATAACAGCTATTCTTTATACAGTGCTTTAAGGTTTGTAAAGTGTTTTATAAATGTCGTCTCATTTTGTCCTCACAACGACCGTGCCATTAATATTCCTGTTTTACAGATGAATAAACTAAGGCAAAGAGAGGTGAAGTGAATCACCTAGGATCACGTAGCTACTAAGTGTCTGAGGCTGGATTTGAACTCTGGTTGGCCTGCCTCCAAGGTCCAGACTTCTACCTCTACATGCTGTGCCACCTAGTACTTTGATGGTAGCAGATGCTTAATAAACGAAGTGGATTGAACCACTCCGTCATTCACTGTAGCCTTATCATTAATGTCACGACTTCTGTCCCATTCTCTTTCAGCCTCTGCCCTTCCAGATTCTCGATTCCTAATCTCTAATCTCTGTTTTTTTTTTGAGTATTTCAGTTTCCCTCCTCTGGATCTTTTCTAGAGTGTATACCACCTAAATGGAGGCCCCCTAACTTTGAGCAAGGATAAACATCATGTGTAACAAAAGATTTGATGTAGCAGCTGATGATGAGAACAAAAAAAGTGAATAATAACAGATAGCAAAGTGCTCTATGTTCATTATCTCATTGGAGTCTTTCAATAACCTTGGGAGGTAGGAAGTCAGCCAACAAACATTTATTAATAATTGCTTAATCTGTGCTAGGCACAGCGCTAAGTACTGGAGATTCAAAGAAAGGCAAAAACCTCATTTATTGACTCTGCGTGTGTGTGTGTGTGTGTGTGTGTGTGTGTGTGTGTGCTTGCTTGCTTGCTTGGAGGATGTGTTGGGGGTGGGGGCATGTCACAGGAAGCTCCAGGAGTCATTCCTGATCTACCTTCCCTTAGCTTGATTATCCCTCATTTATCTATCCCATATGGATCTTGTTTGTACATAGTTGTTTGCATGTCATCTCCCCCATTAGACTTACAATGCCTGGCATATTTAATAAATGGTAGTTGATTGACTTCCATAACTCCCAGGAAGTAAAGACTATTTCCCTCTTAGGTTTCACCTTTTCAGCCTTTCCCGGGAGCTCGATATCACTGAAGCCTCTCCCTTTATAACTATTCTGACTTCGATCTTGAAGCAAATCTACTAGCCAGATGTTTTCGGGCAGTTTTGTCCTCGATGGTCAGGTTACCTCTTCTGCCTGTGCTGTGTCACCTGGATTTCATTGCTCAGCCCACTTCAGGTACCTTTGAACTGACCCTTTTTACTGAATGATTGCTTTAACCAACTTTGACATGAGAAAAGTAATAGTAGAAGAGACACTCCAGTTACTGAAAAGGGATAGTGACGGGGAAGACAGGCAAAAGTGATGCCCATGGACTTTGATGTCTGTATACCAAAGCACAGATAAAGTGAACTGGAGATTTACATTTTTAAACAAGGCCTGTGATTACACTCATGTGCAGAGTTCCCAGGGAGCAAAACCAATTACCAAAATAGAGTGTTGACTGCTCTGAGACTTGGAGAGTTCTGGAGAGTTGCCTATGGGGCTGGGAAGTTAAGTGACTGGTCCAGGGTCACAGAGCCGGTATGTATCAGGAGGTTCTGAACCTAGGTCATTCTAACTCTGAGTCTTGCCCTCTTTCCGCCCTGTCGTGCTTTATCTTTTGCCAAGGTTTTAATGCAGGGTGATAAATATGACTTCATTCTTATTGAGATTTAAAAGGATGCTACTCATACCCTGACCTTGAAAGGTTACTCCATGATGTGTTCAAAGGGAAAAGATTAGTTGGAAGGGGAGGAGGAGTACCATTGTACATCAGAAAGAGATTCATCTTTTTGTGCAGAAATAAGCAAACCTGAGGAGGAAGGCATGGGAGAGAGCACTTTTGAAAGGATCGAAAGATGAATGACAAGACCCTATACCCTATAAGCCATCAGACCAGCTGGATGAGTTAGATGACTTTAGATCTCTTTACGTTAAAAACTAAACAGTTGATAAATTCTTGACTTGCCTTACTAATCCTTTTGCCTTTCACAAGGCAGAGAAGGTGATGAGAGGGGCTGCTCCTCTGGATCCAATTTGACTTAGTAATTAATTGGATGTGTAGGATGAAGGAGAAGGAAGAGTCAACTTCCATGTAATTGAAATGTCAATGGTAACTCCAAGGTTAAAGCCAGAGCCAATTGGAATTATAGCGGTACCATGGACAGAAACAGAGAAATTACTGGGAGATGTTGAGTTTGAGATGACAGTGGGGTGTCCAAGTGGATATTGTGCTTCTCCTTCAGACTTCCTTGTTTCTGTTAAGGGTACTTTTGTCATTCTAGTTATACAGGTCCATGACCATTTAGCCTTCTGTGAGTACACCTCACATCTAATTTATGTGCCAAAATTTTTCTACTCTACCTCCACATCTTTTGTACCTGTTCTCTTCTCTCTACATAAAAAGACACTATTTTAATTCAGGCCTTCATCATCTCTTTTCTGGGTTATTGATACAGCATCCTAATTCTTGTTTCTAGTCTCTCTCCTCTCTACTCTCCCTCCCTCCCCCATACAACTTCCATGTAACCCCTCGAAGGCTGAGGTGTAACTATATCACATCTCTATCCAAAAACCCTCAGTGGATATCTTTTGCCTCTGGGATAATATACAAATTAACTAGCCTGGCACTTGTAGTTCTTAATATGGGACTCCAACCTACCTTTCTAGCCTCATTTCACTCTATTTTACTAACTAGAGTCCAGGCAAAGCAGACTACTAACTCTTACCAGAACTCTAGTCTGTCTCCTGTCTGTGCATAGGCCAATCCCTTTGGTGAATGCCCCATTTCATTTCTGCCTTACAGGATACTTCTTATTTCATGTTCAATTCAGGTGCTTCCATGGAACCTTTTCCATTTCAGGTTATTAGTATTCTCTCTCTCCTGAATTTTCCTCGTACTATACTTCTTCCTCTAGAATGTAAGCCCTTTTAGAACAGGGGCTGTTTCACTTTTGTCTTTGGGTCCCTGGCATCTAGCCCAATGCCTTGCATGCAACAGACATTTTAGTAAATTGGCAGTTAAATTTAGTGATCAGATATTATTTTCTTAACCAAATGTTTACTTCCTAAATCTGTCTTTCTTTTCTGAAGTTCCTCTCTTCATTTTCTATCTTTAATCTGCCATAGTGATGCAAATACTTTTAGTGCTCCTAAGATTTTTAGTTTCTTGGCCAGTGCTTCAAAACTCTCCTTGATGCTTTATAGGTTCCTGCTGGCAGCACCACTTATTGTGAATCACCAGAAATGGGCAGGTATCATCAGATTTGACAATCCTCAGGAGACTCTCCTTCATCTTCTAGAAACACCTGCTGGAAAGACTTCTTTTCACTGGCAAACTCCTAGACCAATATTAGCATATTTTTAAAAATTCTGCCAGACTAATAGGAATCATAGTGAGCTGTAGTAGAGAGATTCCTGGCCTTGGAATCAGTAAAGAATTGGTCTCGAATCCAGGAACTGCCATTTACTAGTTGTTTGGCCTCAGGTGAGACCTTTAACCATTCTAAGCCTCAGTTTCCTGATCTGTAAGATGGGGCTATTAATGTGCACTCTACCTACTTCACAAAATTGTTTTGAGAAAAGTGCTTTGCAAATCTCAAAGCACTATTTATTTGTGAATTATTATCATTATCATGTTGATGTTGTGAATGGACCTAGATTTTAGCAAGATATTTTACATTCATGATTTTCTTGTGGACAAGATAGAGCAGTCACTGGATGACATACAGGTAGGCAGGCTCCAAATCTGATTGATGGACCCAATCCAAAGAGTAATGATTAGTGGATTGATATCAGTTTGGAGAGAAGTCTTCAATAGAGTGCTGAAATGTCCTATCACTGACCCCATTCTGTTCAATATTTTTATCAATGAACTGGATATGGACAACATGTTTGTCATATTTTTGTAGGATAAAAAGCGGAGCAGGATAATTAACCATATTTAATAACTGATTTGGGATACCCAAAGATCTCAGCATGCCAAAACAATGTGTTGAAGCTAATGAAAGTAAACTAAATAGGGAAAGTTGTAAAATGCTGTACTTGGGTTCAAAAAAAAACTATACAAATATAGACTGGGGGAGGAATGTCTAGAAAGCAAATCATGGGAAATAGCCCTAAGGTCTATAGGGGGCTAGAAGCTCAACATAAGTCAATAATGTGATGTGGCAACCACCAACAGTAACCACAAAACCAGTAGTCATTCCCAATTGCCTTCCTAGAAGCATAGGTTTCAGACTGAGGATGGTGACAGCTAGCTCTGCTGTCTTTTGCCCTCTTTAATTCTGTGTTTTCGAATTTTCAATTTTTGAAAGGATATTGACACATTGGGGTCCATTTAGCAGATGGTGACCAGAATAATAAAGGAACTAGAAACCACAGAAAATGTTCAGCTTAGAGAAGAGACTCCTTGTGGACTTAATAAATGTTGGTTGATAGTTTAGTCAGTCAATCAATCGACATTTATTAAATGTCTTCTTTGTTTCAGGCACTGTGCTCAACATCTTTACGTATCTGGAGGCTTAATACATGGACTTATTCTGCTTCACCGTAGTGGGCAGAACTGTGACCAAAGGGTGGAAGTTACAGTTTGAAAGGACCATGAGGCCATAAAGTTCAAGTTCCTCATTTTACAGATAAAGAAACTGAGATCTGTAGACATTGAGTGACTTGTCCAAATTGAACTGAGTGATAAGTAGCAATACTGGGATTTGAACCCAGCAACAGTCCCTTCCAATTCTGCATTTATGATTTTATGATTCTATGAAAATTTCTTCCTCATTGGGTCAAAGAGGATTTTACCTGACTGGATCTAAAATAGAGTACATCATGCATTTTAGTCCATTGATTCTCACCTATTCTATCATATAGCAAAAAATGGAAATTTATAATTCTGAGACCCTAAATGTATTGAAGTTATGTATTTTAGAAAGGAATCTAGATAGTTAAGGTTTTTCTTTAAAGAAGTCTATTCACAGTTTTGACACATATAAATATGTAAGGTTAATCCAATTCACACTCAAAAATTGTAAGAGTACCAAAGAAGATAGGGATTATTATTACATTACTACCTTGTCACAGTTATAGGGTCAGACTTTTCAGAGGTTATTTTCTTTTCCTCAAACACAGCTAGTTGAAATTTCTTGGTAACCTGAAATACTATTATATGTGTTTGCTCCTTATTTTGAGAGTGTGAAAGACCAGCAACAGATATGGCTACCTGTAAAATTTTGGTAGATCTTTGGAGCTGAAAATTGTATTCTTTAAAAAAAAACTAAAGTAGACAAAATAAAAATGATAATTCGTGGTTACATAGCACTTTAACATTTTCAAATAATTTTCCTCACATTGACTCCGTGAGGCATTATTTCCATTCAATAGATGAGGAAAATGAGACTCAGTGAGATTCAGGGCCATGACCAGTGTTACAGTCAGGAAGGGACGGAAGTGGGGCTTGAATCGAGATCTGGCCTGACTCCAGGCACAGAGTTCTTTCCCCTATGCAGCATCCCCTCTTGTAGGGTGGATGTCATACTACCGGTGACAGCTACACTTTGTATAACAGGATTTCTATTTACTTTGCATCCAACAGAGTCTAAACAGAAAAATTTCGACCTTGTGAAAATATGGCATCTCATTGCCATGACAGAGCAGTGACTGCTGATAACCACCAAGGAGCCTGGCTGAAGTGAAAGGAGGGCAGATGTAGTGTGTTTTCCAAGAATGATTCAGAAAGCAGCATAAAATTCAAACTAGAATGATTGGCAGATGCAAGAATACTCTGTTTTGTTATTTCCATCCAGACCCTACTCTTTTCTGTCTTGACACTTAAGATAAGAGCTATTTCAAGCTGTGGAGAAAACCTATTACTGAAATGTGAATACTATAGTATTCAAATAGTAAGACCATATTCAACTGAAGGACTTTCAGAGCTCTTAGATTCCAGGGTTTATCTTTCCTTTCTTCCCTATGATCTCTCCCAAACAAACAAACAAGCAAAATACTTCTCAAGCAATGGCAGTTTGTCCGAGGACATTTTTGCGTGAGATGAGCATCTTCAGGAACAGGAAGAGTTATTGAATGAGGAATAGCAAATAGTATTTTTCATCTCCATTGAGGACAGGGCAAGATGAAGTGGCTTTAAATTGCAATAGGCAGGACTAAGGCCAGAGCCAAGGAAACTCTCACTCCTGGACAAGGCTCCTGGAACACGAGAATGACCTACTGTAGGGCTGCCTTCAAGCTCACTGGGGTTGGGTTAGGCTGTGGCTAGAGCACTGGGGCCATAAAATGATGCATTTTGGAGGCTGAGCCTTTACAAGAACCAAATCAACATGATAAAAGAAAGCACTGGCCCTCTGCCATGTTATTTTTCTGAATACTCCATGTGGACTTCTATGGCCTGTGACGCACTGCTCTTGAACTTGGACCTCAGATGTCTGCCTTGTCCCAGGGTCTGGCATTTCTCTTGGGATTGCTTGGCTACTTATTTGGTAGATTTCTGTAACTCTGATATTGTATTCTGGTCACCCCAGGATCTATCTTTCCCTAGACATCCTGACTTTATTATTCCACAGGGTGAGACTGATTCTTATTAATCACAGACTATACCTCAGTACCTTAGCGGTATTGCCCCCTCCAGATCTTTGTATAGATCAGTGGAACACAATGAAACTAAAGGACTTCGAGTATTTTCTTCCATTATTTTTTTAATAAGGCAGATGACTGACTGAAATTACAGAAGTCACATAGAATCCTGTTTGAAGCACTCTTAAATTTGTCTGCATAGCCATGTCACCTCCACCCCAATGCCTACTTGATAAGCTCCAGTGCCCCCCAGTTACTTCCAGGATCAATGAAATTCTCTGCTTGACTTTTAGATCTTTTCACCATCTGGCCCCTTTGGACCTTTTCTTTCTTCTTACACTTTCCTCACCTGTGGTCCAGCAACATCGTCCTTCTTGCTCTTCCTCACCCACAACACTGCATCTCCTGACTTGCCTTACTGGCTGTCCCTCACACCTGGAACACTTGTCTTTCTCACCTCTCTCTCCTTAGACTCTTCATGACTTTTCTTCCACATTTTCTGGTTTTCCCTACTTCAAGTGCCTCCCTTCTGAAATTACCTCTCATTTATACTGTCTATATCTTGTATGTACATAGTTGTTCACACATTGTCTTCCCTATTAGAATGTGACCCCCTTGAGGGTGGGGACTGTTTTTCGCCTTAGTTTATATATCTAGTGCTCAGCACAGTGTCTGGCACACAGTGAGTGTTTAATAAATGCTTGTCGGCTGACCGACTCCTCAGCTGTCCCAAAGCCATGTTGTCTTCTCATTACCACAAATGGCTCTATAAACATGGATTGTTTACTATTTTTAGAAAGCCAATATGTTGGCTCTTAATTGAATCAGGGTGGGCAATGTGTTCCACACTAAAGCTAGTTTCCTAGTGAGTGAAGTCTGTGAAAGTGGCATGGAATATATCTGGCCCTCTAACATTTTTTGAGAGAAAAGATCCCGAATAAATGTATTGTAATCATTATCATATCACAACATGACTTGTACACAGTAAGCACTTAATAAATAGTTGTTGAGGGTGCAGTGTAGTGCAATGGAAATCTCACTGGATTAAGGCTCAGAAGACATGCATTTGAGCCCTTGCTTTTTTATTTACTGACCAGATGACTTTGGTTTAGTCACTAAATCTCTGTAAGCCTCAGTTTCCTCATCCGTGAAATGGGGGTAATAGTACACAGCATACACCACAGGGTACCATAGGGAAAAAGGAGATAATATATGTAAAGTACTTTGTAACTGTTACACAGGATACATATGTAAGTTATTCCTGGTGAATTATAGAGTCTCAGAATTTCAGAGTTACAAGGGACCTCAAATCATCTAGTCCAATTCATATATGAACAAGACTCCCTTGTAAGACCTACCCAACAGGTGATCACCTCCCTCCCTGCCCAAGCTCCAATTAATGGCTGTATTTTGGGCCCTCCTGCCTTAGAGTGAATGTTAATGGTAACTGTTTCTCTTTGGAACAACAACCGTGAGAGTCTTCCCCTCCCAGCTTGATTTTTTTCTCTTTTTTTTCTAATTAAAGGAGCCATCCCTTGACTCACCTCTTAAAGAGGCCTATTCACTGAATAGGCATTACCTCACTCTAAGTGAGTACATGAATAGGCCTTAACCTAAAAGGGCCAAGGTCTCCCATTGCATCCTTGGTCATCTCCAGTCATCCTCATGAATATCTGGTCACTGGATTCAGATGGCTCTGGAGGAGAAAGTGAGGCTGGTGACCTTGCACAGTCCTCCCTCACTCAAATCAAAGTCAACTGCAAGTCAGGTCATCATTTCCCTGATGTCATGGTCCTCTTTGAAAATGAAGGACAAACACTCAATAAGAAGATATTCACTCCCTTTTGAGGTTGTGAATTATTTTAAACTGAATATTATAAGGGCTTACATTTTCCCTGATACTTAACTTTTTTAATGGCTGGCTTAATAAAAAGTATTTTTAAGAGCTTACTATGTCCCAGGCACTGTGTTAAGCATTTGGGATATAAATATTAAAAAAGAAAAATAGGCAGATGAGTTCCTTGGCCTCAAGGAGATTACAATCTGGAAAGGGAAGACAATGCACAAAAAGGGAGAAGTAGCCAAGGAAGGGGGATTTCTCTAAGAGAGGTGGAAAAGGGTGTGTTGGGAGATGTGTACACAGTGGCAGACAGAAGATGAAGTGGCCTGGCTGGAAGGCTGGTTGGAGTGGGGAAGCTGAAGTGTAGGGTGGTTGCTCCATCTTCACCCAGTACTAAATAGGAAAACAACTTCCTTTAGCGGCACTAAAATTTATTCTCATGGAACTCAGGGGAGATTTATAGCAAAAAATCAAGAAAATGACGGGGATATTATTTTCATAATAAAATATGCTCCTTCTGCAATTTCTTAAGCAATGTCTCCTCGTCAGCCGTTATCCAAGTAAGTCTATTTCCTTCCATTTCTTACAAAATCTGTAACCTTTTCACATGCTAATTTTTAACCACTGAGTTAGAAATCACTAATGCAAATTTTCCAATAACAGTCTTGGTGCTGATGCCAAGTTCAGACTTAAGTTTGAATAAGAGATTTTGTTTACTTGAGGGAAATACACATTATCCGGGAATGGTTCTCAACTGGACTTCCAGGTCATTGCAGATAATGGCCACTTAATTCGGTCTGGCATAGTCCCCAAGGGCAGTCTCCTTCTGCCTGCCTCTTGTTTCAACAGCTCTCTGCATTAGAAATACACACTCGAGAAGAACCAGTAGCAACCTCGGTTTGGGCTCCCACAGAGAAATAGAAAAAAGCATGCTTCTAACAGTTCCTGGCCATCCAGGCAACAAATATTTGGGAGCTCCTTGGATTCTGTCAATATTCATTCTGCCTTAATGGCAGCCTTTTGCTAAAGACTTTGGGCATTACTATAGCTAAGGACACATATTTTATAGAATTGGGGTATTTCCTCTTGTCATGACAAATATAGGCATTGGAAACCTTGACTTGCCTGCTGTGAAGAGTCTGCCTTCAGATCTTCATCTGGATCAACACCAACTCTATTAAAGGAAACAAGAAAACTGGTCAATGACTTGCCACAGACTGTATTGTTGTGTGGTCAGAGCTTGTGTTGGCTTATTCAATCCAAACAAGGTAGAGAAGGAGGAGAAGATTTGGCAGAGTACCGTTAATATCTCTTCCAGAATCAAAGGAATTTAAAACAGATTTATTGCAAAAATGAAGACACTTTACAGCTGGGTCTTAAAACAGCTGCTGAAATATCATAGAAACAGCTGGTCTTTGGTTGCTCCTCTTTTCTTCCTCCCCGCCCTTGAAGTTATAGAGAATATCCTGAAGTAGACAGGTTTCTGGCAACTTGGGACACAAAGATTAGGAAATAGAAATGCAAGCATTGAATGGAAGGGATCCCACCAAGACCAATGGCTAGCTGCCTCCTGACAAAATTGCTCGGAGTGTCTAAGGCCACACAATCAATTGCTTCACGGTAAAGGAAGCCTTCCCCTACTTGTTCACTTAGTTCTCTCCTGCTCTTTGGAGAGATTTGTGGTTTGATTGCCTTTCTCATCACTTATCCGTTTACTTAGGCTATATATGTGTGGGACCTTTGTTGTTCTATTGTTTTGGTCGTGTCTGACTGTGACCTCATTTGGAGTTTTCTTGGCAAAGATACTGGAGTAATTTGCCATCTCCTTCTCCACCTCATTTTATGGATGAGGAAACTGAGGCAAACAAGGTCAGGGTCACACAGCTACTAAATGTCTGAGGCTGGATTTGAACTCAGGAAGATGGTCTTCCTGACTCCAAGCCCTGTATCACCTACCTACCTCATGTGACCTTTATAATTTCTAAATTTCTACCAGCAACTTTAGATCATTTCCATTTTAAACATCTATGTACTGCCTATCTCAACGTTCATTTGGGAATAGAAGTATAGAGATAAAACCTGTTCCTGTAGTGCAGGGGTTCTGAATTTGGGATCTATGGATTTCAGGGGGTCCATGAATTTAGACAGGAAAAAATTACATTTTTATCTTTGCTAACCTTTGATTTCTTTTGTGATTCTATGTATTTTATCTTTGGCGTTTTGCAATATTATTCTGCAAAGGGGTCCGTAAGCTTCACTAGACTGCCAAAGAGAAAACAACCCCCACCCCCAACCAAACAAAAATGAAGAGATAAAACAACAACAAAAACCCCAAACCCTAGCCTTAGTGGAACGTCAGCTCTTTGGGGCTAAAGACTCTTCCATGCTTTGCCTTTGATTCCCAGCACCTGAAACAATGGCCCTCTTGCTATTATTCCTCACGTATGAAAATCTATTTCTCATCTTGCTTTTGTCCATGCTCTTCATATGTCCCCCATGTCTGGAATATACTTCCTCCTCACTTCCATTTCTTAGAATTCTCAGTTTCCTTCAAAGATCAGCTCGAGTACCACCTCCCCACACCATCAAGCCTTTCTTGATTCTGTGCCCTCCCCCAGCTTCCAGCACTGCCCCTCTCCATGAACTTGTATGTATTTTGTATGCCTTACATTACCTTTGTATACCTTCCTATTTGTACAAGTTGCCTTCCCAGTAGAATGTAACCTCTTTGAGGGCAGAGACTACTACTTCACATTGTCTTTGTATTCTCCCACACAGCATAATGCCTGGCACTTAGTAGGTGCTTTTTGATTGAAAATAGGTGATTAATAAATCTGTGTTGACTTGAAAATTCACTTGAATGTCACTCATTTTCCATTCCAGTGAACATCCCAATTTGGTTTAAATGGACAAATTGGTCAGCAGCAATGCACAGTGGTTATTCCTTTTCTATGCTAAGAGACACATGTCAATACCAAATGTACAGGCTTCATAAGCATTTAAATCAAAAATGAAGATCACCAGCCCTCCATGTGTGCCCGGCCAATGTGACACTTGGTCCTGCCCTCCATGAAGTTTTCCAGAAGGGAATCCATCCAACAAATTTACCCTTTTAAACGCCATAAAAAAAATCAACTATTTTTGGTGGAAATTTTCCCAACATGGATCATGCATGATGAATATCCTTCTTCAACATGTGATACAGAATGTAATTTAACCTTTACATTCTGTATGTAATGACTTGGTGACTCAAGGACATCGTCAGGAACATCTTTGGTGATCTGATTCTGCCCTAATTATGGGGAGGAGGGAGAGGATGTTTTTGACTGTATGAACTCCGACCAAGTTCTCCTCAGTTGCCTAATTTTCTAAAGCTCAGAGGTAGCTCTGGGTTCTCAATCGAGCCACAATCTTCACTAATTGTAGCTAAGATACATTTGGAACACTAACAAATGATCATTTAAATACAACAATGTGAAGTGAATAATTAAAAAAAAACAAACCATTAAAAGATACATGTTTTTACATGCTAAACCTAGAAGAGAAAAACAGAGAGTTTGTGTGTCTGAACTTGGTGTCTTCAAAAAATCTGTATCCTCCAGGCATAAATGTCTATCTCTCTGTCTCTGTATCTCTCCATCTCTTTTTTCTTTTTTTAAAACTAATGATCCTATAGCCAACTCAACAAGGAACAAAGTGAATGATTATTTATTTTAGACTATTCTCTAATAGAAATGGGGGTTCTATATAAGGATCTCTAAAAGTGCATTTTGACTTAGAAAATCACATATTAACATTATATTTATTGCATTGTATTTTTATTTATTTTGTAAAATATCTCCCAATTACATCTGGTTTGGGCCATGTTTGATACCTCTATTTTAGGTAACCAAGAAAAAACTTCATAAGGTCTCTAGTCTGATGATTCTTGGGGGAATAAAACACTCTATCCATTGTGCTAAGTTTCATTAATAATATACATAAAAACTTAAGGTTTAAAAATATTTACTATCTCACTTGATCCTCACAATGACCTTGTGAGTAAGTGGATTCAGCCTGGTATTGTGGGAAGGGTCCTGGAAGCAGAGGACTTGGGTTCAAATTCCACTTTGGATGCTTCCTCCCTGTGTGACATTGGGCAATTCTCTTAATCTCTCTGGGTCTCTCGGTTTCCTCATCCGCCAAATGAAGGCTTTGGACTAGATGGCCTATAGTGTCCCTTCCAGCTCTGGATCTATCATTAGCCTCACTTTATAGATAAGGATATTGATTCTGAGAGAGGTTAAGTCAAGAGACTTTCCCAAGGCAAGTTAGCTGGTAAACTAATGGAGGTTGGAAATCAAGTTGTCCTGGTTTCAGGTCCAGCTCTTTATTCACAATACCAATCATTGCTCAGCTTCTCACTGAGCATCTAAACAACAGGGCCTCTAATACTTATTATGATGGCTCAAATGGCAAGGTAGGGGAGACCCCTGAGTACTGGTTGATAGGGCAGGTCAAGCACCTGTTTTAAAATGAGGAGGCTTCTTCCAAGCCCTCTTTTTCTTACTGTTTCTGGTCTGTTCTCGGAGGAGGGGCATTCATGGAATTCCAACTTCCCTTAGCTCCAAGACTCCTGGAATTGATTAGGTATGGGGCCACCATGATGAGTTACTGCAGACGGACTCAGGCATGGTGAAACACCATGTGGGCTGGGAAGGACAAGCAGTAAATCTGATCCTAGGCTTTGCGTTTTCCGACTCCCATTGCACTGTAGGATTATTATGTATTTCAGTCTCCAGAAAATTGAGGATAACAAAACTTGAACTGTGCATGAACCCAAGGAATTAGATTTTAGGGGTGACTCAAGATGAGCTTAATCTCACCCTGGAGAGGCAAAGCTTTCATCCTTTCTGGTGATTGAAGCTGTCATCTCTTTTCCTGACTCAGTTATTCCTGCAGCCAGATGGAGAGGAACAGAATTCAAGGACTGCATTAAGTTATCTAATCTTGAGGAGGACTAGATCAAATCCATTCGAGCTCAATGAAAACTTACTTATTCCCCAGGGAGAGATGACACCACCTTTTTTTTCTCATGCCCATTCCAGAGCCAAGTAAATCTCAATGCCAGTATTTTGTTCTGTATATTTAATCTACACCACTTCTATAGTAAGAGAAAAAGATCATCCACTTCTATGTAAGTTTTTCAGTTGTGTCTGACTCTTCATGACTCCATTTTGGATTTTCTTGGCAAAGTTACTGGAATATCTTTTTGTCATTTCCATCTCCATCCAGCTCATTTTACAGATGAGGAAACTGAGGCAAACAGGGTTCAGTGACTTGGTCAGGGTCACACAGCTAGTAAGTGTTTGAGGCCAGGTTTTAATTCAGGTCTTCCTGACCCCAGGCCCACTGCTCCACCTAGCTGCCCACATCTATGTAAAGACCATAGTAATAGCATCAGGGCACTGTTACAGGCACCGAAAATAAGCTAAAGAGGACTGGAAAAGATGATATAGAGTATAGCCAGGGTGTATTTATAGTATCCAGCATACAAGTTAATTTACAGTAAGAACTTATTTATTTGACATTGTTAGGGAATATTCAAATGGATCTGTGAACTCACTGGTTGGAATGTTCTCTCCACCCATGTCTACCTGGCCAATGTGATGCCTGTCCCTGTCATCCTAGAAGTTTGTCAAAGGGGGTCCATACAACAAATTTACCCTTTTAAATGCAAAAATGTATCAGCCATTTTGGGTGGAAATCTTCCCAACATGGATCATGCATGATGAATAACCTTCTTCAACAAGTGATACAGAATAGCATTTAACCTTTACTTGATGACTCAAGGACATCATTAGGAACATCTTTGGTTATCTGATTCTGCTCTAATTATGGGGAGGAGGGAGAGGATGTTTTTGACTTTATGGACTCTGACCAAGTTCTCCTCAGTTGCCTCATTTTCTAAAGCTCAGAGGTAGCTCTGGGTTCTCAATCAACCAAAAATAATTTATTAGCAGCCTATTCCAGCAAGGTGCTGTGAATACTTGAGGGTTACATTATGAGAAAGCACAGCCTTGGGAGATCCTAACCTGGCTAGAAGGCTTCATGCATAGCTGGAAATTGGGTCTTCCATCCGTAATCTCAGGATTGGACTGAATAACTTTGGAAATATTCTTCACTGGAAAGCTGCACAACAGGTGATGGATTGGCCACTACAATTCACAAAAACTGTGGAGGTGAGAGGGGCTGTGGTCGATTTATCCTATGAATACGTCTGGTTGGGTTGTATTCACTGCAACCCTACTACGCTGCACCAAGACGTGAGGGTTGAAAGAGGAATTTTCATTCATTTCCTACTGGTTGGTCTTTTTTCCCTTTAATGTCTCTGAATGTGGGTCTGTGAGTTTGCCAGACTTGCCTGCTTGGCCAAATGGCCCTCAAACTTCTTAGGGCTTAGCTCTGCTCAGGGCAATTATTATCAATGGGAAGCCCTCTACCTCCTCCTCAATGAGCCTTCCAATGAGATATCATTTTGATCTGCTGTGTATATTTTGGGCCAGTCTCTATTTGGACCAATAAGGTATGTGACTAGAACTTTACCTTATGGTTGTTATTTTACATTTTTATATATAAGTATTTTATTTTAACTTCTGTTAACAAGGACATGTATTCAAATATATAAATAAGAACATAAAATAACAAAACAAGAAAAACAAGCATGCAAGGGGAAACAAAAGAATAAGAAATTGTAAATGATCCTATGTATTTTCATTTTTAGAATTTGTTATATATTCTATTATATAATATGCCTATCATATATTATATTTAAATATATTTTAGATATTTATATATTTACTATAGATTTATATATTTAAATATAATATGTAATGCATATGATACAATATAATATATTATATATAAGATATTCTATTAGACTATAGTGCATATTTATTGTATATAATGTATATATTAGAATATAACATATAATATAATCAGAATATAATATATGTATACATTATATATTTATAATATAATATACATGTTATATGCGATTCTATAATGTACTTATATAATGTATGTCATATACAACATATTCTATTAGAATATAATCATTTATTTTACATAATGTGTACATTAGAATATATGTAGACCATATACATCATGCAATTCATATTCTCATTATTTATCAATTGTTTATACCATCTGCAAATATGTGTACATTGACTTTCACATAGTAATTCCTGTTTTCTTAAATCTTTTTGACATAGTATTTTCTTTGTGTATGTGTGTGTTTTTGTGGCTGTTCAGTTGTTTTTCAGTTGTGTCTGACTCTTTGTAACCCCACTTGGGGTTTTCTTGACAAAGATAATGTAGTGGTTTGCCATTTCCTTCTCCAGCTCATTTTACAGATAAGAAAACTGAGGCAAACAGGGTTAAATGACTTGCCCAGGGTCACACAATTAGTATGTAACTGAGGCCAGAGTTGAACTCAGGAAGATGAGTCTTCCTGACTCCAGGCACTGCACCACCTAGCTGCCCTAACTGCTGTATACACACGCATATATGAATATGTGCCTCCTATTCATCGTTTCTTACAGTGTAATTATTCCGTTACAGCCATACATCATAATCTATTCAGTCAGTCCTCAACTGATGAACACCATTTGTTTGCTATTACAAAGAATGCTGCTAGGATTGTTTCTGTAGAGGTAGGTCCCCCTTTCTTCTCAATAACTTCTTAGGGGTGTTATATGAGGAAAGGTTGGGATAGTTTGTCTTAACACCCCTGCCTCCTTTGGCTTTCCTTATAATGCTTGGTAGTAAAAACTTTAAAGAGGAGCCCTGAGCTCTTTGGGGAAAGCATGGTTCATTATAACTGTATCTTTTCCAAGAGCCTGATCTGGGCATCAGAAAATTAGATTAGAGAGGGGACCAAGGGTGAAATCAAGAAGGGAGTGGTGGGCATCAATCAACCAACCAAGTTCTGGGGCTTGTGGATGAAAGAGAAGAACAACATTACAAGTTGAATTACAGACCTATGTGTCTACAAGAGCAATTACTTATTGTACCATGATGTAATCTAGGGCTAAGTGTGTATGGCTGGCTGTCCTATATACATGAGTCACAACTTCTGAGCTTTTTTGTTTGTTTTTTTTCAGATTTTCATACCTTTTGTTTTTTTTAAAATATATCTACTTATTGTTAGACTGTTGGCTGCGACTTCTTGTGATTCTTAGTGTGTAAACATCTAGCTATTGGCCTCCATTTTCTAATTTGTTGTTTTTGATAAGCTGTAGTCATGATACTAGATAACAGAGCTTATTAGAATTGTGGCTAAAATAAAACCTCAGGAACTCTTCTATGAGTAAAACTCAAGAGCTTTACTTCTCAACCTTATGACATATTCTGGCTGTGGATATGTGTATCCTATGTGTATCCTTCCAGCTACTCAGTTACGTTCTGGATTGTTGAGATTTCCAGATACATGATATTCACACAATGGCCTATTATCCTTGTTTTTTCTTTCCTCCTTCTCTCTCTCTCTCTCTCTCTCTCTCTCTCTCTCTCTCTCTCTCTCTCTCTCTCTCTCTCTCTCCCTCTCCCTCTCCCTCTCCCTTCCTTCCCTTCCCTCCCTTTCCCTCCCATCCCTTCCTTTCCTCTTCCCTCCCCTCCCTCCCTTCCCTTTCCTTCCTTCCTTCCTTCCTTCCTTCCCAGTACTTGACATTCTAGGATAATTGTTCCTTCCTGGTCTTACAAGATACTGTCTTCTTGTGGTCCTTCTTGTTTGCCCGATTATTCCTTCTTGGTTTCCTTTAATGCACTGTTATCTTTCCCTTTGCTCATCTCTCCCTACACCTGAGATGCCTTCAGTGAACTCATCTGTTTCCATGGACTCAGTTATCATCTCCATGCATACAGATAAAGCCAACCCTGATCTTTCTCTTTTGCATTCTAATCCTTCATTACCAGTTGCTGGATATCTCAAACTCAACATGTCCAAAATAGAATCCATTATATTCCTCCCATACATCATCTTTCTCTCATTCTATTGAGGATGCCACCATATTTTCAATCCCCCAGTTTAGCAACCTTGGAATTTTCTTTGATTTTCCTCCTCCCTTATGCCAATGTCCAATCAATTACTCAATCTTATCGATGTTGCCACGTCAGCACCTCTCCTATGTGTCCCTCTCTATCTGTTCTTCCTGCCCCTCATTCAAGCACCTCATCACCTCTAACAGACTCTTAAAATAATCCTCTTAACCGATTTCCCTACATAAGAATCAGTGCAATAAATGGGAAAGAACACCAGTTTGGAGGCAGAAGACCTGAGCTAAAATCCCAACTCCTTCACTCACTACCTGAGGACCAGAGTCTTTCTTGAAATTTCTGTGTAATGCTTGGTCTAGGAATAAGACCTAGGATTGAACCTGTGATTTCATGGTGAAGGGAAACCCTAAGGAACTCCCTCTACTAATGCCGGTTCTAACCTCAGTGATGTCTTTGAGAGTTGTATAGAGCAGGGCTTCTTAAACATTTTCCACTTGTGATACCCCTTAGGCACTTCTTAAACAGTTTAATTAAGCACTGGGAGAACTGAGGGTTTAAGCAGCTTGTTCAGGGTCACAGCTAGTGTGGGTCAGAGGTGGTGCTTGAACCCCGATTTCTGGCCTCATCTATCACCCCAAAGTTGCTTCACTGATTTGCACATGTTTTGTGACATTAATTTGTGTTTATACTATATCCACATAGTAGAATGTACGCTCTTTGAGGGCAGAGAGAGTTGTGGTTTTTTTCTTTGTATCCTCAATACCTAGCATGATACATTGTAAACGTTTAATACCTGCTGAACGGACTTGAATTGAATTCATCTCACCATGTACTGCAAAGGGAATTCAAATGAGGCATAAAAACAATGACCGTTTCTTTTTTGTCTTTTCATCCCCAGATCCTTGTACATAGCACTGCTCAATAAATGCTTGTAAAATTTAACCGAATGAATGGATTGTTAGCGAAACAAATTATTAACATCAATTGCAGAATCTCTTTTAAGAACATTACAGGTGCCAATCTGCTCAGGATAGTTGAAGTGCAAACTTTCCTGGAGACAATTAGATAGGCTAGAACATTTCTTACTGTCCTTTCTAGTCTTGTTCTCTCAGAATTCTCTGATTCTCCATCATGTTCTGTTCTTAAAACACAGTATTCTCACAGTGTGATTTGCCTATCTACAGCAGGTTGCGTTTGAAATTGTTTAATTACTTCCAATGTAGTCTGAGGTCAGATCAGACACAGACAACAAGTGAACATGATGAATAAATGCATATTTATCAAATGTGTAATGCCTATTTGCTTGATTTACTGAATATTTTTTTGAATACAACATACTTGATGGTTAGGAGCTAACAACCTACTCAAAACAGGTAAGTAGAATATAATTTTCCTGTTTAATTTATTTTTTTTACATTTTATTTATTTAATTTTGGGGAGCAGTTTAATTAAAAGAAGCTATGAAGGGTTGAGTGCAAAGTCAGGTTTGTTTTTGTGGAACAATGACCCCACTCCCAAAGTGAAGCAGGAAGAATGGAACTGGCTTTATTTGTTATCACATGCAAAGCCAACTTTTCTTCCTGAGAAACTAGATTCTTGGTTTTTCATGACTGAAGTGCTTTTCTGAAGTCTTGTTGTGGCAGAGAGGACTCCTGAGTTCTTAAGGCCATATTGATGGTGATCAATCTCTGCTAGGTTCTCTAAGCCTGGAAGGAGTTCAGGTATGGTTCATCTGATGACTAGGTGTGGTGAGGTGCATCACCAGATCACTGCTCACTGGGTAATGGTTTTTGTTTCTCGTTTATTTTGGGAGGATAACAACTATGAAACAAAAGGTGAAAGCTGAAGACAGGGAGATTTGGGTTTAATGGAAGGAAAAATTGTCTAACAATTAGTCAGGTATTAAGTTCCCCATTACAGGAGGTCTTTGAGCAAAATCTGGATGATTGCTTGCCAGGCATCCACCTCCTATGAGAAGTCTTTTCAGATCCCTCTGATTCTTAGAGCTCTTCTCACCCTCAAGTTACCACTTACTTATTTTTATATATGTTATATTTCCTCCAAATCTCCATGAAGAATGTTCCTTCTACCCTTATATTACCAGCACCTAGCACAAAACCTTGCATGTAGCAGGCACTTAATAAATGCTTATTAGGTTGGTTTTGAGAATATTTTGGTGCCTCTTGGCTCTGAAATTGCATGGCTGATAAAATCATTTAACAGACACACAGGGGTTACGATCTACATTAGGGGAAGAAGCAGACACTTAATAAAATGTTTTCTTGACTGACTGATAGAATCAAGGATTCTTAATGAATTGAGGTGAGCCTCATCTGTCTTATCTCAATTCATCCTTAATTTGGAGCTAGTGTCAAGGGTATCTAGTCTTTGCTCTTTTTAAAAATGCACTTTAATGTAATACAGAATACTTTCTAAAATGGAAAAAAATTGATGACCTTTCCTCCCAATTAAAATACCTGATTCCCCTTTATTTTAACCTAGAAGCTTCTCCCACACTGCACTGTATGCCTTAAAAGTCCCAACCATTCCAGTTCAAGATCATTTTCAAGGAGCCAAATTCATCACACCCTTCTTCATAGCCTACCCTGACCAAATGGAAGTAAGGTCATAATTTTTCCTACAGCCACCACTTCTCACACATATTTTATGCTGTTCCAATGAAATTATTCCATTTCTATTCAAAGGAACTTATCTTGCTTTTAAAGTTCATATAGCTGTCTATTTAAGCTTGTTCGGATTGATGTCATTTCTTTTAGAAGACAGAAGGAAGCATGGGAGAATAGTGGGAGCACTGGTTTTAGAATTCAAGAACATGGGTTCAAATCCTGTATCTGATATTACTTATACAACCCTGGTGTAAAGCTAAACAAAGTGAGACTTTTTGCTGTTTTCTCTTTTGGAGTGCTTCTCAGTACCAAGACAATCAAGTGCCTTTGACTGAGTCTTGCCTTTGTTTGAATCAAGAGTCTTTGATGACCTGCTTAAGTCACAAGAAAGCCTAAGTCACATGGTTGTGAAACCCTAGGTGGGCTGTCCCTGAAGAAGAATACGTATACTCTGAGGTTAGCATTTTGCTTTTGAAGGCTCACTCACTGGAAATGTATTCATGTGATTTGGCCAGACAAGACTCTGGGTAGCTGTTAAGGAGACCCTTGGCTTCAAAAACCCAGATGTTGCTATCGGCAGAGCCAAGATAGCAGCTGGAAAGCAGGGACTTGAGTGAGTTCCCTGCCAGGTCCCTCCAAAAACCTATAAAAATGGCTCTGAACAAATTCTAGAACTGCTGAACCCACAAAATAGCAGAGGGAAGCAGGGCTCCAGCCCAGGACAACCTTGATGGTCACTGGGTGAGGTTTATCCCGCATGGAGCTGGGAGCGGAGCAGAGTAGAGCCCAGTGTGGGTGGCAGCAGGACCAAGCAGACCAGGAGCTGGGTGGAACAGGCCCTAGCGCCCTGAATCAGAGAGCTGTGACAGTTACCAGACTTCTCAACCCACAAACACCAAAGATAACAGAGAAAGTTAGTGGGAAAAGCTGTGGGGAGGACAGAGTGGAAGGAGTTCCTGGTTAGGCCACTGCCCCGGGAGCAGGGTGGTGCAACTACAGAACTAGAGCTGCAGTTGCTTCCAGCCCCAGGCCCCACCTGGTGGGAGGAATTAAGTGGCAGATCAAAGCAGGAGTGCAGAGCCTGCTGAAGATCTGAGTCCAGCCCGGGTTGGGGGTTCTTGGGGAAGGAGGAGTGCTGGAGTGGCAGAGCTGGCTGTATAGAAATAGCTCTGAAAACAACAGTGCATCCCCTCAAGCTTGGAACAAAATACTCTTAACTCTACAAGCAGTCATACCCTGACAAAAAACTCAAGAGTCAAGTAAGTTGGCTGGGAATATGGTGAAAACGGACACAGATTCAGTCTCACACTTTGGAATCTTTCTTTGGTGACAAAGAAGACCAAAATATACAGCCAGAAGAAGTCAACAAAGTCAAAGAGCCTGCATCAAAAGCCTCCAAGAAAAACATGAACTGGTCTCAGGCCATGGAAGAGCTCAAAAAGGATTTGGAAAAACAAGTTAGAGAAATAGAGGAAAAATTGGGAAGAGAAATGAGAAGGATGCGAGAAAACCATGAAAAACAAGTCAATGACTTGCTAAAGGAGAACCAAAAAAATACTGAAAAAAATACTGAAGAAAACAATGCCTTAAAAATAGAGTAACTCAAATGGCAAAAGAGCTCCAAAAAGCCAATGAGGAGAAGAATGCCTTGAAAGGCAGAATTAGCCAAATGGAAAAGGAGGTCCAAAAGAACACTGAAGAAAATACTACCTTAAAAATTAGATTGGAGCAAGTGGAAGCTAGTGACTTTATGAGAAATCAAGATATTATAAAACAGAACCAAAGCAATGAAAAAATGGAAGATACTGTGAAATATCTCATTGGAAAAACCACTGACCTGGAAAATAGATCCAGGAGAGATAATTTAAAAATTATTGGACCACCTGAAAGCCATGATCAAAAAAAAGAGCCTAGATATCATTTTTCAAGAAATTATCAAGGAGAACTGCCTTGATATTCTAGAGTCAGAGGGTAAAATAGAAATTGAAAGAATCCACCGATCACCTCCTCAAAAAGATCCCAAAAAGAAAACTCCTAGGAATATTGTTGCCAAATTCCAGAGCTCCCAGATCAAGGAGAAAATACTGCAAGCAGCCAGAAAGAAACAATTTAAGTATTGTGGAAACACAATCCGAATAACCCAAGATCTAGCAGCTTCTACATTAAGGGAATTGGAGGGCTTGGAATATGATATTCCGGAGGTCAATGGAGCTGGGATTAAAACCAAGAATCACCTACCCAGCAAAACTGAATATCATGCTCCAAGGCAAAATATGGACTTTCAATAAAATAGAGGACTTTCAAGCTTTCTCAGTGAAAAGACCAGAGCTGAATAGAAAATTTGACTTTCAAACATAAGAATCAAGAGAAGCATGAAAAGGTAAACAAGAAAGAGAAATCAGAAGGGACTTACCAAAGTTGAACTGTTTTGTTTACATTCCTACTTGGAAAGATGATGTGTATGATTCATTAGACCTCAGTATTAGGGTAGCTAAAGGGAATATGCATATATGTGTGTGTGTGTGTGTGTGTGTGTGTGTGTGTATGTATATATAGATATATGTGTGCATAGGTATGTATATATGTATGTGTGTGTGTATATATATATATATATATAGACAGAGGGCACAGGGTGAGTTGAATATGATGGGATGATATCTAAAAAAATCAAATTAAGGGATGAGAGAGGAATATATTGAGAGAGGGAGAAAGGAAGAGACAGAATGGGGTAAATTATCTCGCTTAAAAGTGGCAAGAAAAAGCAGTTCTGTAGGAAGGGAAGAGGGGCAGGTGAGGAGGAATGAATGAATCTTGCTCTCATCAGATTTGACCTGAGCAGGGAATACCATATACACTCAACTGGGTATCTTACTCCACAGGAAAGAAGGAGGAAGAAGATAAAAAAGGGGGGATGATAGAAGGGAGGGCAGATAGGGGGAGGAGGTAATCAAAAACAAACACTTTCAAAAAGGGTCAGGGTCAAGGGAGAAAATGTAATAAAGGGGGATAGGTTAGGAAGGAGGAAAATGTAGTTAGTCTTTCACAACATGAGTATCGTGGAAGGGTTTTACATAATGATACGCATGTGGCGTATGTTGAATTGCTTGCTTTCTTAGGGAGGGTAGGTGGGGAGGGAAGAGGGGAGAGAATTTGGAACTCAAAGTTTCAAAAACAGATGTTCAAAAACAAAAAAAAAGTTTTTGCGTGTAACTAGGAAATAAGATACACAGGCAATGGGGTGTAGGAATTTATTTTGCCCTACAAGAAAGGAAGGGAAAAGGGGATGGGAGGGGAATGGTGTGACAGAAGGGAGGGCTGACTGGGGAATGGGACAACTAGAATATACGCCATCTTGGAGTAGGTGGGAGGGTAGAAATGGGGAGAAAATTCGTAATTCAAACTCTTGTGAAAATCAATGCTGAAAACTAAATATGTTAAACAAATTAAATAAAAAAAAGAAAAGCCAGATGTTGGTGCTTCTCTCTCTGGTAACTATGTATGTATTGCTACGGTCAGACAGTTAGAAGCCTTGTCTGCTGATTTGTGTTATTTGCTCTGTTTATGTAATTTCTGCTTATAATTTTTGTTTGTGTTTTCTCTGAAGTTAAAGGTGCTGACTTTTCCCCCTGAACCAAGTGAATGGTATATTTGTGTTTAATTAAAATGATATTGTAAACCCCTTAAAATTGTTTTCCTTAGCAAAGCAGATCAAAGAAACCTGTGCTCCTCCTGTGTGTTGGTGTTATTAGTCTTATACCTCCACAGCAATTGCGAGCAGCATTGTTGTTACACCTGGGTAGGTCACCTAGCTTCTCTTGGTCTCATTTCCTTCATCTGGAAAATGAGAGAGGTTGGACCACATGGTTCCCACAAGCTTCTTATGATCCTGAGTGAGGTTAAGCCTGTTGATGTTGTGCTGTGGGTAGCATCCAAATTATACTGAGTGGGCACTAGAGAAAGATAAGAGTGGAGCCAATGACATTCCCAGGGTTCATCCAGGTAGCAACAGCATCATTGAAATAGCCAGAATTTATAGCCAGTCCATAAATGTCTTGATATGGGAAGATATGAGAGTATGGTAAGAGGTGTGATTTTAGGACTTGAACAAAGAACAATGGAGTGGGATGATAATTGTTGTGATGGTTCCAGATGACCCCCTCTTATTTCTCAGATTGGCAAGTAGGTGGGATCTCTGGACAGCTGTGACTCAAGTTACTATCCGGTGAGCCACAGCTCATTAGTGCCTAAGTAGGCTAATTGAGTCTGCTAATGAGAGAATGCAATAGGCTAACCTCCAGCCCTTCAAAACACAGACAGTAAAGCATCCCTTCATCATGGAATCTCATTCTCTCTCACAGACAAAATGAGAAAACCATATCTCAAGGCCTCAAACCCTAGGTAGAGATATAGACCATAGCGTCATAGATCTCAGGCTTGTAGGGACATCTTAGACTAGTCCACATCTTACAGATAGGGAAACTAAGGCCTGAAGATACTCAGAAGATCATAAGACTATAGATTTAGAGTTAGAAGGAACTCCAGAGGCCACCTTGCCCAATCCCTTCATTTTACAGATAAGGGAACTGAGTCTTAGGGAGGTCAAGTGATTTTCCAATGGTCATACACTTAGTGAACATCCGAGATAGGATTTGAACCAAAGTTTTCTGACTTCAGAGCCAATGCCCTTTCCACCCTGCCACACAGCCTCAGTGAACTGGCATAACAGGAAGATACAGAGTACAATACCCAACGTTGACTGGCAGAGGAGTACAGGAAGGAAACTAGTCTGCCAGAGGAATGCTGATATCTGGTCACACTGGAAAACAACTTACAAACCAGGGAGCAGACAGAGATAGTAACCACAAGTGGGAGAAGCTCTTCTGCTAGCTTCTTATAGTGTTTGCTGCTCATGGATAGACATCTGTTCAAATCAATTCAATTCATTGAACATTTACTAAGCATTGACCATGTGTAAGGTTCTGTGCTTGGTGCTGGAGATATGAAGACAATAACAAGACAGACCCCACTCTCAAGGAGATTACATTCTAGTGAGGCAGGGGAGGGGGAATACAGCATCTATACAAGTAAGTAAATACTAAGTATGTGTAGAGTAATACAAAGTAAAGATAGAGGGAACTAATGACTATGGGGATCAGGATAGGCTTCAGGTAGGAGGGGGTGCTTGAGCTGTACTTTGGAGAAGCTAAAGCTCTGTCTACAAGGCGGAGGGGAGAAGGGAGTACATTCCAGACTCATTCAAAAACATGGAGGCAGAATGATACTGGGAAGGTAGGTGGGAATCAGATTGTGGAGAACTTTAAATGCTATGCTGAGTATTTTTTATCTTATTCTAGCAGCAATGGGGAGATGTTGAAGCTTTTAGCATAAGGAGATAGTTAACATAGACAGATATATTTTGGAATATTAACTTGACAGCTTTGTAGAGGATAGACTGGAGAGGAGAGAGACTATAATCAGGGTGTGGGTGTCAAATAGGAAAACATTGCAATAGCCTAGGCAAGAGGCGATGAGGGCCTGAACATGGGGAGGTAAAGGCAGTAGGAGAGGAGAGAAGTGGCTGGGGAGAGTTGGGAGGAGAGACATAGGATTGGCAAGACTTGGTAACTGATTAGATACTGGGATCGAAGAAGTCAGAAGAATCAAGGAGAACTAGAAGTATGGTGATGGCGTCAACAAAAATGGGGAAGGTGGAAAGAATGATAGTTGAGAGGGAGCTAGAATGAGTCTTATTTCAGATTCATAAATTTTGAGATACCTATGGGACATCCAGGTGTAGATGTCCAGTAGGGAGTTAGCAATGTAGGAGTGGCATTCAGGAGAGAGGTGGGGGCTATGAAGATAGATAGATAGATAGATAGATAGATAGATAGATAGATAGATGGACAGACAGACAGATAGATAGATGGAGATAGACAGATATGGGTGTATTTTAATGAGATAATATTTGTAAAGTGCTTAGCCCAGTGCCTGGCACACAGTAGGCATTATATAAAGATTATTCCTTCCCCCCTTAATCAACATAGAAGTGACTGTTGAATTCATAGGTAATGATCAGTTCCTCTACGGAGAGAGGATTCAGAGAGAAGAGGACCCAGAACAGAGTTGTTGGGGAACCTCAGTACTTAGTAGGTATTAAGAGAATGACATTCCTGGAAAGGAGACTGAGAATTAACCATTAAAACAAGGGGAACTAGAGATGAACAGTGTCCTAAAAGTCCAGGGAGAAGAAAACATCCAGAAAGAGGGGATGGTTAACAGTGCCAGAAGCTGCACAGAAGTCACGTTAAATGAGAAAAGGCCATTGCATTAGAAGTGAAAAGAATATTGGTAACCTGGAAATAGTGAGCAGTTTCAGTCAAGTGGTGTGATCAGAGGCTTGGCTGCAAGAAATTGAGGAGCAGTAGGGGAAGAAATGGAGACAAGTATAGAAAATCCTTTCTAGGCATTTAGGAAATTTCAGGATGAAGTGAAGGGGTTATTTTGTTTGTTTTTTAAAGATGGGAGCCTTGAGCATAGTTGTATTAGTAGGGGAAGAGCCCAGGAGATAAAAAGAAATTAAAGATTAGGGGGAATAACTAAGGGGACAAGCTTCTGCAGGACAGGGAAGGAGAAGGAATCAAGAGAACAAATGTAGGGTTGAACCTTGGCCAGAAGGAGGACCACATCTTTATCAAAGATTGGAGCCAAGGAGGTTATGGGAGATGACACAGGTGTGTTTGACTTTGATCCTTTGATATGATCAACACAATTCCACCCCTACAGATGTATCAGGACTTTGAGCAGTGGAGAGGAGATCAGAAGTAGGACAGCTGTACTTTGATGAGTGCTCAGGGAACCCCTTGCTCAAAATATTTCTTCTTCTGTCAGTCATGGTATTTAAAGGTCCACCATTAGTGATATATTTCTCTGGACATGGGAGGTTTTTAATTTTAATCTTTAAGGGCTTTCTTGTCAAATGTAAATAATCTTTTAATGTTAACACCTTGAACCATTATCAGCTAACATTTTCAATACTTCCATGGCTCTCTGATTTCAGTAATGTAATGTAAACATTCTGTCCCTTGGTGCTGATTCCAATCCTTCCAAATCTTCTAATGATTCTTGTCCATATTCTGCTAATGATCTTCCAAGGAGTATCTACCCAATCTACAGGATGTCAGTCTCTGTCTTTTTATGAGACTAGCTTACTCTCTTACATATTTCTAGGAGGATATATATCCATTATGCCACTTCCTGCCCACAGGTCATCAAAAATAGCCTTCTGATGCCCATGTCTTTATTATTACCCACAACTCAGGACTGAAATGTTGTAAGAACCACAGCCATGCAAGTATCACCAGGAGAATTCTGGACTTCTAAAAGTGGATTCTAAATTAAAATGCAGCTCAGAATCCCTTAAAGGGCTCTACATTTTTCTCGCTATGACCTGGCCTGGATCATAGGATCAGATTTCGAGCTAAAATGGATCACAGAGGCCATTGAGCCCACCTCTTTCATTTTACAGATGAGAGAACTGAGGCACAGAGAGGTTTAAGTAGCATGCCCAGGGTCATGACACTAGTAAGTTTCTGAAGGAGATCTGAACTCAGTTCTTGACTCAACATATCCACCTAGCTCCCCATTTAATTTGCTGAGAAGGGAACAAGTATTTATTAAGCATTTACTATGATCCAAGGCACTGTGCTAAACATTTAAAAAATATTATTTCATTTAATCTTCACAACTACCCTGGGAGGTAAGTGCTGATATCACTTCACATTTTACAGCCGAGGAAACTGTGGCAGACAGAAGTTAAGTGACCTACCCAGGGTCACATAGCTAACAAGTATCTGAGACTCAATTTAAGCCCAGGTCTTCTTAAGTTTAGACCCAGAACTCTATCTACTGTGCCACCTAGATGACTAGGACCCAGCTAATACCCATGTACTAATAATTGAAGGAGAAGGAGAATCAGTAGAGAGAGGAGAGGGCAAGAAAAAAGGAGAAGGAGAGTCAATAGGTGGAGAGGGAGAGGGAGAGGAAAAAGCAGAGGAAGTGGAAAAGAGGAAGGTAGAGAAAGAGAGAGAGGGAGGGAGGGAAGGAAGGAGGGAGGGAAAGGGAGAGAGAGACAGAGAGAGATAGAGACAGAGAGAGACAGAGAGAGGCAGAGACAGAAAGACAGACAGACAGACACGCACACACACACAGAGAAAAGAGAGAGAGAGAGTGAGAGAGAGAGAGAGCGCACAGGTGGTGGGGTGGGGACAGGTGCCACAAAGGGGCAGAAAGGAGAGGTGGGAGATGTCAAAGACAAATATCAATTTGTTCCCAGTTCTTCCTGGAGCCAGTTCCAGATGAAATCCAGGCAATTCAAGGCCCGAGTCTTTCTTCTTTTTAAGCAGGTTACCCTAATCAACTGCATCTAAACTGGGTCCTAGCATGTCCAAGCTTTTACTCTAATTCTACCATGTCACGATTTCTAAGGTAACCCCTCTTAAGCCCTGGTCATGAATTTGGTTTACGCCTTGGATTTACAGCAGTAATCACAATGGGCTCACGGGGATGAACAACAGAGATTTTCATTTTTTCATCTTGTAGCAGTGTTTCTATTTGGTGGAGTGCAAAGCCTTCCAGATCTGCATAGAGAATCCCTATTCTTATTATTCTTATTGGGTAGGCTAGCACTAGTGGAAGAAAGAGAGGAGGAGAGAGGGGGAGGGAGGACAGAGGGAGGAATGAAGTGGAGAATAGGAAGGAGAATAGGAGGAAGAGAGAGGGAAAAGCAGAGGAGGAGAAAGGGAGGGAGAAAGACAGAGACAGAGAGTGACAGGGGAGAGATAGAGTGAGGGCGAAGAGAGAGAGAAAGACAGAGAGAGTATATATGTATATGTATATAAAATTCTCAAAATGGTGGCTAGATAATAAAGGAGCATGCACTAGGTTCAAGGAAAGGATGAAGGTAAGTGAATGAAGAACAAAGACTGCAAACAAGGGTGGATAGAAAGAGAGAACTGATAAAGAATTAAGACTAACTGAAAAGCCTAGTTAAAATTTTATGTGTTGTTTTGCATCTTCAACGTAGCTTTTAATTTGAGGCAAGTCAAGCACCGTCTCCGTGGTATTCAAATGAAAAGGAAATGAGACATTCATCTGATCCCTGGCTGTACTTGTACATTTTCCCTCCAGGTTTCTCATTTATAGGGAACATCCATCTGAGCTTTCTGAAGAGAAATCTCTCCCATGGACCACAATACACCCACCTTTCTTTTCCTTTCTTCTTCGCTGTTTGCTCCATTTTATTTAGTGATATTAAAATCTCGGGATGCTCTCAAAACCGACTGAGGCCAAAGAATTCACGGAAGTTGGCTTTTTCTTGGCTGCAGAGCCAGCTCAGGAGCTTAACAAAAGGCTCACTTTTCCCATTAAAAGCAACAAGACCCCTCTGATCCTTATCACTTAGCACCTTCTGAAAGACAGTGAAATATGACCGGGCCTCAGGTTCATTGTGTGAATTGCAATAGCTTTCTGGACCATTTTGTTTTTCTCAAGAAGGTGGGGGCACTGGGACAGTGCTGTCTGGGGGTGGGAGATGGTGGAGGATTAATTACTTCCTTTAAAAACTATACTTAAAGCCTTAGCCTGAAAACTGACAGTTCAAATAAGGAAAGTGTGTTGAAGAGCTCAACTCGGTGCAACAATGGGGAAGACATGAGGTACCAAGGACAGAGGTTTGTTGAATATTATACAGCAGTCATTAAGCCAAACCCCAATTCTATCCTCACTCTCTTGTGGGTAACATCCATTAGTGGAATGTGCCAGTAAGCAGGTTGGCATTATACACTCAATCATTTTGAATTCATTTTTGTGAGGAGGGAAAATGACCTATAGCTAAGTCATTTTTATTCTGAAGAACTCTTAATGTCTTAGCTCAAGGGTCACTTCCTCCTATACAAGATTTTTCCTGATTTTCCAGAGGCATTAATGTTTTCTCTCTTCCTCCAGTAAACTGTGATCCCTTAGAGGGCAGGGCTTGTTTTAATATTTCATGTTGTCTCTCCTATTAGAATGGAAGCTCCTTGAGGACAGGACTTTTTAAAAATTTCATCTTTGCATCCCCAGTTCTTAGCACAGAGCTTGGCATCTAGTGAGCATGTAATAATAGCTGAAATGACCAAAATGACAAGTTTAACATTTTCCATAAATAGCAAATACATTAGTGGGACCTCCTTGTGGAGATGTCTAGCAGATAGTGTAAGAAATTGGGCTGGACAGCCTGTTGGAGCTCAGTATTGAAAAGGTGGTTTTGGGAATCAGATTCAGTAGGCTAGCCTTCACATCCATCCTTCCTCTTTGAGAAGCAAGGTGAACACAATCTGTTGGATTACTGTTTTCTCATCACCAGGAATTTTATGGTTATTTTTTTCTGGAGAAGTCAACTATATCCTGTTTCCTCTTGACATTTCTATCCAGGGGTTTTGAAGCTGTCAAAGTGCCATCTATTCAGCCCATCCTTTTTTTCTTCTTTTTTTTCATTTTTGCTTTACTCACCTATGTGCTAAAAGTGCTGGATGAGTTGCTAGTAACCTGGGGAATGGATTCTGTCACATTCTCTTCTACCTAATGAAAGTGGGCAGGAAAATATATTGTGCCCTTGCAGTGGGAGATAGTCAATCCTTTTCAGAATAAGGAAGGGTGCTGGCCTCTCCTGAGCCTTCTTTTGCAATAATCCCTCAGTACAAATATCATTACCACTAAAGACTTCTTTTTTAAGGAAGGTTACCGAACATGACTCCAAACTCACAATTCTCTTCCTTTAGTTTTAGAACGAAATTTTTCCGTGACATTACAGATGTAGCCTAGTAATCAAGCATGGCTTTGATCCTAAGAGTGTGGGAAAATTTGGTGTCCTTTATATGGGAAGAGGTTCACCCTGTTGCTGATGTCCGAGTTGGGCCTACCATTTGGAAGTATGGTTCTGATGGACATCTGGACCTTGACAAACACTTCTAAAGTCTATAGGGATCATGTAGAGGGTGGATGGAATAGGAAGTAGAGTATTGGACTTGGAGTCAGGAAGCCATGGATTTGAAGTACTAGTTGTGTGACTCTGGGCAAATCAGTTAAGTTTTGAGCCTCAGTTTCCTCATCTGTAAAACTGAGGTATTAATGATACCTAATTCCTAGGGTTATTGTGAACTTCAAATAAGTTAATGTACATAAACACTTTGCAAATATTAAAGCACTATATATTTTAATTATATGATTATTATCATTAACAATAACAATAAATTACAACAATAATATCATGATGTAAGTGTGACAATAAATCTCTACTCTGTTCTCTATCTTTGTCAAACCTATTCCTGGATTTGGAGTGCTTTGTTCTGCCAAGATGGAAGGCAATTTTAGCCTTCAGATAAAAGTCAATTACTGATTGGGTGGAGGCTGAATAGACCAACTAATTTCACTTGACCCAAGAGTCAGACATACAGACAGCCCTTGGATAGAAGAGCTGATGTATTTGTTTATCAGGACAGCCTGCTTCTCTTCTCCATGGGTACATTCTGGTCCCCTGCATGGGCAATTAGGGATTATCAGTACCAGGTACACATCAACAGAACACTTATTCCTTCAAGTGGATTAGCTGTTTAAATTCTAGTGGGGCACCAGACACAGCGTCTTCTCAATGGCAGACAGAAGATGTTTTATGGGGACGAGAGAAATTTGTTACTGAATATAAAACAGTCGCTGAGGCCTGTTTTATATGTTGGCCTGAAACTAAGGCTGATTGAAAAATAAATCCCACACTGTCAGGGGGACACTGAATGAAAAGTGGAAAGTCTCAGGTCTGAAAAGCGTCGTGGTCAATAGACTGATGAAGGGACTGTAGCTAATACAATTAGATAGAACTGAAGCACCCTCCTTCCCCATGGATCAATCAGTGCCTATCAGTGTACTATAGGCAATGGATTTGTGTGTGGCTAAGCTAGAGAAGTGGCTTAACCCCAGCGCTCCACAAATAATAAACTTTAGCTGTAGAGTCTTAACCTTGAAATCAAGTTTTTACCCAGCAGGGGCCTCCAGAGAGAGAGAGAGAGATGCTGCATCATCCCATCTCTACATGACTTTGGAAAACTGGAGGAGATATTCCAGAGCTCCTGAAGGAGTGGACTCAACCAGTTATCAGCCCTTCGTTAGTCCTCTGCACAAAGCCCAGATACCCAGACCTCAGCGATCTGGGCACTGTTCCCTCAAGTCAAGAGTCATAACACATTTGGATGAGAAACTTCGGGGAGACATAAGCTGCCTGACATCAGGATTCTAAAGGTTATTTCTGACTCTTCATATCCTCTTGTGGTTTAGTCTGGTATCAAAGGTCATTGCTTAGATTGTGAGTTGCACATCTTTACTATCAGAACCACCACCTCCTAACATTAATATTAGGACAAAGCAATATATATGCATATATGTATACATGTACATATATGTACATGTATATGTATGTATGTCTCCTCCCAGTTCACTGCCTCATTGTGATAAAGGGGCTTGTATAGCTCAATGAAGCTATAAGCTATGCCAGGCAGGGTTACCCAAGACAGGTCATAGTGGAGAGTTCTAACAAAAGATGATCTACTGGAGAAGGAAATGGCAAACCACTCCAGCATCTTTGCCAAGAAAAACCAATGGACAGTGTTAACCTGGCATGCTATGGTGCATGGGTTCATGAAGAGTCAGACATGACTGAATGGCTGAACAACAACAATGATGCATGTATAATTTGATTGGATGCTCACAACAATCACGTGAAGTAGGTGGCATTATTACCTCTCCTTCATAGATAAAGAAACTGAGTCTGAGAGAGATTAAGTGACTTCCTTTGAGTATAGCTAATAAGTGTTTGAGGCAGGGTTCAAATTCAGAACATTCCTGACTCTAGGCCAAGTATTCTATCCATCGTGCCTTCTAGCTGCCCAAGCTCTTAACCCTATTCTAACCATCCCTATTTCTGGAGTCACATTGACCCAGTTCACCCATCTATTATCTCATTTCTCTGTATCCTTTGCAACTCCCACTCTTTTGAGAGCAAATTTCTCTGCAGCCTTGAACTTCTCAATCTATATTCTTCCAACCTATTCAATTTAATCCAAATCTGATTCTTCTCCGATGGCATGGCATCTCTTGGAACCTTCTTCACAATTGGCTAGCAGTATTCCCATTGTCCCAGGACCAGTAGTTTGGGTGGCTTTCCCTGCATTTACTTCACTATCATAATCTATCAAGAAGCATTTAATAGTGCATGAAGTGATGGCATTGAAATCAAGAAGACCTGAGTACAAATCCTGCTACTGACACATACTGGTAGTGTGACTCAATGTTAGAGCCTTCCCTCTGAGACCACCTCCAATGTATTCTGTAAGTGTCTTGCTATTTACATGTTATCTGTCCCATTAGACTATGAGCTCTTTGAGGGCATGGACTGTTTTTGACTTTTTTGTAACCCTAGCACTATTCACAGCACCTGGCACATGGTAGGTAGATTAATAAATAACATAATAATTAACTTGTGCTTTAAGTTAGTCAAGGCAAGTCATTTATCCTCTCAGTGTACTAGGCAACTCCATAAGATTATAAATCCAAGTGAATACAGAGAGCATTTGCATCAGTAAAGGTCGTTATCTCACCCAGGAGTAGTCAAAGTCAAATAGAAATAGATCCTGGTTGGCAGCATTTTGGCTTAGAAAATCACACAATCCATGTTGTATTGCATTTTTCTTTATTTTGCTAAACATTTACCAATTACACCTTAATCTGGCTCAGGCCTCCCTAGGGAGTTTTGTAGGCCTTTTGTTGCTGCTGGCTGAATTTGACCTTTGCTCCATAGCAACGAAACCACACGTCCAATCCCTACACTTTTTCCTGTTCCTATCACCCATCAATCACTTTTCCTCTTTCAAGGTCCATTCAATTCACTTGTACCAGCCTTTCTCCATCTTTGTTATCTCCTTGAGGTCATTCTCTCAGCTTTTAAAATTAGTTTAGTAGCTGACTTCTGATTTTCCTCTCCACCTCATTAACCGTCATTATCTTCAGACACATCTACTTTCCTGTTGATCATCTTTCTAGCAATGTGGTCTAAAAATTCCTCAATTCCAACAACCTCCTCCAGTCACATATTGGCATGACCACAATTTAGCCCTATCCTGTCCCAGAATTGTACCATCTTGAATTCTACCTTAGACTATAAATTCTTTCTTTTCTATAATTGTCATTTTCACACTTATACTAAGTAATTATTCTTATTATGACCTCTGGGCCTTTGAATTATCTCTATTCTCTCTGTTCAGAAACAAAACCAAAAACAAACAAACCTGTCTAAGAAGTGAGCACAGTCAAAACAAATTCCCACATTGGCCATGTAAGAATGCATGTCTCATTCTGTATCCTGACTCCAACATGACTCTGTTAGGAGGTGGGCACCATTCTTTATCATCAGCCTTCTGGAATCATGACTGGCCATTGAGTTGTTTAGAGTTCTTTAGTTTTTCAAAGTTTGTTTTTATAATGTTTTTGTTAATGTATAAATTGTTCTCTTGGTTAATGTCAGTTATAACTAAGCTTTGTTCTTCTCCCTTTCACTGGCACTCCATCATCTCATCCTCTTCCTAACCCAGTTATTTTATAAAAGTTTAAAAAAAATTAAATTTTATCTTATGAGATATTTTATGAGAATTTGTCTTCAAACCTCTTCCATCTCTACATTCTGTTTCTTGGCAATTTCTTTCACTCCCATGGCTTCAACAACACAGCTATCTCTTCAAACTTCATTTCTATTCCTGGCTTCTCTTTTGAGTTTCAGATTCACCTTTCCAACAGCCTGCTGGACTTCTTGATTTGGTGTCCCACAGCATGTCAAAATCAACAGGTCCATGTTCCTCTGTCTGACTTCATTGCTTCTGTCTCTGGCATCAGCATTCACCCAATCTTCCGTGTTCACTACTTGGCTGTGACCTTTGACTCTTCTCTTTCTCTCTCTTATCAAACAATCAGTCACCTGGTGCAGTTGATTCCATTTACCTGTTGCTCTCATTCATTACTTCCTCTCTGTGCCCACAGTGTATCACACTAACATAGACCTTCATCACTAACCGACTGGACTATTGTGGTAGCTTTGCAGGCCTTCCCAACACCATTCTCTCTTCTCTTCCTTCATATTGCTGACAGGAATATTTTTCTTACTCATAGATCTAGTTATGTCACCTCATTGCTCATAAATCTTCAGTGGTTCTCTATTGCCTATGGAGTAAAAGTTCAACGACCTCTTACTAATATTTATGGCCCTCTACGTGCTGGCAGGATTCCACCTTTCCAGGCATCTCATACTATTACCTTCCATGTACCCGATACTCTAACTTGGATAACTGTACCATATCTCCTTATGAACAAACAAATAGTAATCAAGAATCATGTACTCACATCTCTGTGCCTTTGCTCAGAATTTTTCCAATACCTGGACTTCCTTCTTTCTTTATTTTTGCTTATTAAATTCCCCTCCATTCTTTCAAGCCAATCTTAAAAGCCACCTCTTCCAGGAGGCCTTTTCTTATACCCCCAGGTGATAAGAACTTTTCCTCCTAGGTGCACCAATGCCCTTTTCTCTTGTAACTTCAGTGAATGGATGTGCTGTGTATTGCAGCTATCCTTGTTGGTGTCTTAGCCCCGTCCTAGGCTGTAAATTCCATAAAGGAGAGGACCATACCTTATTCAAACTTTGTATCTCCCCTAGTGCCTAGAATCTTGTAGACACAATAAATTCCTGATGAATTTTGGTTACAATTCTCTGATAGGCCCTTGCAGTTTAATGGGTAAAAATCTTGGGCTTAAGAAATCCTGATGTGAATGTAGACTTATAACATGGGATGCATATTCTTCCCATGAGAAATCACCTCTATGAATTAAGAATGGACTCCTGACAATGAGGATGAAACAGATGGCACATGAATTTACGGAACTATCAGACTCTGCAGAATTACCAAGCAGCAACTTTGATCCAGCCTAGGGAGATGAATAAAAATCTGCATGTGGCCCGATACGACTTAAGGAGAGATAACTGTGAGCTCATCCTTGCATGTTGCTTTAAGTGTTGTCAAATGCTTGCCTCACAACAGTACTTTGGCATGAGAAGGGCAATTAATCAACCAAGTGCAAGCATCTCTGTCCCCTTCTTAGAGAGGAAGAAATGGTTAAACATTAAATTAACCTAAAAGAGGTTAAACAGCATAGTTAAATGGTGAAGCTGAGACATAAATCTGGTCTTTCTGATAGAAAGTAGGAAAGGAAAAAAGAAAGAAAGAAAGGAAGAAAGGAAGAAAGGAAGGAAGAAAGGAAGAAAGGAAGGAAGAAAGGAAGAAAGGAAGGATAAAAGAAAGAAAGAAGGAAAGGAAGAAAGGGAGGAAGAAAGGAAGAAAGGAAGGAAAGAAAGAAAGAAGAAAGAAACAGAAAGAAAGAAGGAAGAATAAGAAAAAAATCATATAGAAATCTCATATAGGAATTAAAGTTGCTAACATGTTTTTTCAGGTTCCAAAAGAAAAGCTGTGTTCTTTTAGTAATTAGGAAAAAAAGATGAATAAATCAGTTTTCAAAGTTGGCCCATTAAAAAGCTTTTGCAACTGGATTCCTGAATAATTTTGCATGAGTAAGTCTTTGGCTTCTGGCGATCCATCACCCACACATCCCAGTCAGTGCAGAATTATTAACCATGCAGACTAGAAACATGAAAAAAATAGCCAAAGAAGATTGTTTCACCATTACTAATAAATCATTAAAATTGAAATTAAAAAAGCTTCAGGATAAATAATGGGTGCCAAGGCCATTATTTAAGCCCACAATCGAGAGTAAATGGTGATCCATATCCTTAGCCAACTGACACCTGAAATCTTATTTTTCTTCTGGGTGGTTAACACTCTAGATCAGGTGACAAGATGTTATTAACAATTAATATTCAGACTATAGGGCACTATATTATGAGACACCCCAGTCTTTCTATCCTATCTCCAGGAGAATTAGCAAGATATACTGATCTTGATATTGTGGAATCTAAGTTTATGCTGTAAATGAACAAATATCTTAATTTAAAAGGAAATTGACAGGAAGAGATAAAGGATGAGATAGAAGCAGCTTCTGCATGACTCACAGGCCCAGGAGAAAATTATTTTAGTTTCTTGCTGAGAAGGATTAGCTAGATAAATGATGTTTTCTCTATGGCCAATGCAGCTGTTAACCTGGCAGATGTGTCATTTCTGCACATCCCTGCTTAAATGAAATTAGGCTTTTGATTAAACTTAGCAAGAGGAAAGAATTCATAGTTAATGTTACAACAATTTTTTAAAAGTTGCATCTTCATATCAAAACTTAGTTTAAAACTATGAAAACAAGTGGGACAAATCAGATGGGAATAAACATACATGACACTAGGAATATGTCACTTTCAGAGAGATAAAAGGGGCCTAAACTAGGAAATAAAACAAAAGAGAGTGCCAAATACCAGTAAAAACCCTGATGTAAAGTATGTTCCCAAATTATCTTTGAAACTACAGTGAGTACCCAGCATGGTAACAGAATTAGCATCAATTTGACAGAAAATGAAATAATGATCCTTAAGTAGATGTTCATTGCATATGCAACATTGAGACTTTTTTGGCCTATAATTTTGTAAAGATCATTTTAGCCCAGAGATTGGCAAACTTCACCTGAGGGCCAAGTCTGGCCTGCTGCCTCTTTTTTGTATGCCCTAAACAAGAATAGTATTTACATTTTAAAATAAAGTTTTACTGTATTAAAAAATATGAAAACCATTCTTAGTTCAAGGGCCAAAGGCTAAGTAATTTTGCTGACTCCTGTCTAGTCTAGAGAGATCTTTTTTAGATTACAACTGGTCTCTTGCTATGTGCATCACAGGGATGCTTAGTGACTCATTCCAGGTCACACAGGTACTAAATGTCAGGGGCATAATTTAAACTCAGATCCTCTGAATCCAGAGCTTTTCATGGCAGCTATGAATGATTTTCTTGGTCTCCAAACTGCCAACCTCTGAGGTTCTGGCCAAGGGTTTATACTTCAGGGCATCTCAGGACCTGGCACCAAGGAGAAAAGGTATCCTAGGATAGAACCAATCCCCTCCTCTCTAGAAGGACATAGATGGTTTTCCATGTTCAAATCCAAATTGCTGAGAAATACTCTGTCATAAGTGCTTCTAAAATGACTTTTTGCAAGCTAAAAATGGCCTAGGCTGAAGTGGTGAAATGAAACCCACCACTTGAGAATGCACATTTTAGATTTGTGTTGGGCATTGGTCTGGTTAGTATCAACTTCCCAGAGTGATTTTCTTCTTGTCCTTAACTCTTAATGAGATTTATTTTCTGTACCACTCCTTTTAGCTTGCTATGATTCTGTTGTATTGTTATTTCAATATTTTATGGAGATGTGCTTTGTATTCCCAATAATGCTTTAAGCTCTTGAGATCGTGGAATACGTCATACTACTCTGATCCCTCATACATTCTGCCTCTTTGATTGGACCCTTTGACTGGACGTGAGGGCCATGGACTCATGGGTCTCTATTTAAAGAGGGGTTAACTACAGTCTTCTCCCCATTTCCATCAGCTACACTGCTTTTGGACTTCTTTGGATCTCTCTATTATTCCCTTCCTCCCCCACCCCCACCTTTCTCAGGTTTCATTTCACATGTTGTCTTCTCTGTTAGATTGTCAGCTCCTTGAGGGCAGGGCCTATTTTTGTCTTTATTTATATTTGTATCCCCAACTTAGCACAGTGTCAGGCACATAGTAGCTGCTTAATAAATGTTTATTGACAATATTAATATTATTTCTGTAAATTATTTAAGAAGGCATAAAGCAATTATAGCTAAACAGAAGGAGAACTCACAAGTTCTCTCCAGGGAGACAAATCAATGAGTTCATAGAATTTGTTTCAACTGTTGTCTGAAGGCCACACAAGCAACATCATTTCATGGGACAGTTGGTCATCTTGGATTTTCAATACCCATATAATTTGGGCAAAGAGACCATAGTAAATACAATTAGCTATAGATTGTGTGCTAATATTTGCTCTAGAGACTGATGATTGGATAAATTCTAGGAAGAAATTTACAATGTCCTCCAAACTGCACTCATTGGATTGGACTCCAACATCCTTATAGCCTCAGGAAAAGCTGTTCGCCAGAAAATGAATCATTCCAGAGACTGTACCAGCTTTGGTACTTATATCTGTCAGTGCCCTCAGTCACTGCCCCTCTGATTGAAGAGGTGAAATGTTGAGGAAAAAAAATCCTTTTCCTTATTTGTATTCCCAGAATTTGGCACATAGGAAACATGTAAAACAATAAATATCATAAATTTTTATTACATTAAACTAAAATGAATACATACTGCCAAATTATTAGGGAATTAATATTAGGGAGTAAAATCTGGATAAATTTAATAAACAATTTGGAAAGAGAATAAGGAAGAGAAAAATAAAAAAAATCACAGAATGTTAGAATCAGAAGAGGTCTCAGTAGTTGTTGATCAAGTACCAATCTATTAATCCATATCTGGAAAGGAATTTCTGCTACAACATAATTGACAAATGGTCATCAAGCTTTTCCTTAAAGATCTTTAATGAGAAGAAACCCATTACCTCCCCCAGCACCTCCTTTCACATTAGGACAGCTCTAATACTTTACTAAATATTCCTGACATCAAGCCTAAATTTGGTTCTTTGCAATTTTTCCATATGACAGCAACTACATTTCTCCTAAATCTTCTCTCTAAGTTAAATGTCCTTAGTTTCTTCCATCCATTCTCCATTAGATTGTAAGCTCTTTGGGAGCAGTTACTGTTTTTTGCTTCTTTTTGTATCCCCAGTGCTTAGGCGCAGTGCCTGGCACTTAGTAGGCAATTAATAGATATTGATAGATTGAATGATGTGGTCTGACCTGGGTGCAGTACTATCATTTCTTTACTCTTGAAAGCTATGCCTATTAATACGGCTTTATAAGGTTACTCAAATGCACCATTGGTGGAGTTGTGAACTGGTTCAACCATTCTGGAGAACCTGTTTAGAACATTGCCAAAAGGGCTATAAAACTGTGCCCCCTTTGACCCAGCAATACCACTAATACCACTCTATAACCCAGAGAGATCAAAGAAAAAGAAAAATGACTATATGTACAAAAATATTTACAGCAGCTCTTTTTGTGGTGGCACAGAATTGGAAATTGAGAGGATGCCCATCAATTGGCCAATGGCTGAACAAGTTCATATACAAGTACATGATTGTGATGGAATACTATTGTACTCTAAGAAATGATGAGCAGGATGCTTCCAGAAAAAACCTGGGAAGGCTTACATGAACTGATGGAAAGTGAAGTGCGC
Organism: Trichosurus vulpecula; assembly: GCF_011100635.1. Classification (NCBI taxonomy): domain Eukaryota; kingdom Metazoa; phylum Chordata; class Mammalia; order Diprotodontia; family Phalangeridae; genus Trichosurus; species Trichosurus vulpecula. Next base: position 267,121,420 of record NC_050576.1, on the reverse strand, counting down.
AGAACTATGAGAACATTGTAGACAGTAAAAGGAATATTGAAATGATGATCAGCTGTGGAAGACTTAGCTATTCTGATCAATACAATGATCTAAGACAATTCTGAAGGACGTATAAAAAATGCTATCTGCCTCCAGAGAGAGAAAACTGACAAAATCTGAGTGAAGACTGAAGCATAATTTTTCACATTCCTTATTTTTCTTTGTTTTTTTTTGTAACATGGAAATATGTCTTTTTTTGGGCAGGGCAATTGGGGTTAAATGACTTGCTCAAGGTCACATGGCTAGTACATGTGTCAAGTGTCTGAGGCCAGATTTGAACTCAGGTCGTCCTGACTCCAGGGCCGGTACATGGAAATACGTCTTACATGATTTCACATGTATAATTGATATCACATTTCCTGCCTTCTCAATAAGTGGGGGTGGGCAAGAGGGAAGGAGAGAATTCAGAACTCAAAATTAAAAAAAAACACAATGCTAAAAATAAATAATAAACTTGTTGAAACAATATAGCTCCGTATGGAAGGAAAGAGGAGAAGATGAAATAAAAAAGGAGGAAGAGAGAAAGGAAATCTGGAAGAAATAGAATGAAAAAAGGGAGACAGAAAAAGAAGGAAGGGACAAGAAAAAGAAGAAAAGTAGGAAGGAAGGAAGGAAGGATGAAAGAAAGGGAGGGAGGGAGAAAGAAGGAAAGAAAGGAATAAAAGAAGGAAGGAAGAGAGAAAGAAAGAAGAAAAAGTAGATGACTTACTCACATAAATTGTATGAACTGGTTAATTACTTCTGTTCAGGGATTCAGATAGGCCAGTATCTATTCCACAGCAGAATGTGTTCCCTTCTAGCTCTTCCAGGACCAGGCAAGTTCACTCTATGGATCCTGAATGGCTGAGATGTGTAGGATTTCTTTATTTGGACTGTGCATCAGGCCAGATAATGTGTTCTAGAATCTATTGCATTATTATGTAAAAAAAATACTCTTCTTTATTGTTTTTAACATCTGACCACAACTTTTTGGCTCACCAGCCTTGACAATATTCTCATGAGTCTCACACAAAGGTAGAATCTATAGGTTTCAGATGAATAGTCCTTGACTTCCCTTAGCAAAATGACCCTACCTTTTAAGTATCAGTCCACTATTCTGATAGCCACATTATAAAGGTTAATGACCACATGTGTTTTGCTCAGGAAAGATATTTAACATGATGCCAACCAAGCACCATGTTTAAAGTTCGGGGGTAGCCAAAGAAAGCACAAAGACAAACAAAGGCATTTATGCTCTAAGGTTCTCACAACTTGGGCCAAATCTTCAATAAGCTACCACTGGCCAGAGATCCTTGGGACTGATGCAGTGCCTTGGTGCCTTGGCTTCCTCTAAGTTGGGAAGAATTCTCCAGATCAGATATTCCGTGCCCTCAGATATTAAAATCTATTAATAAAAACCCAATCTGGAGCACTATTAAAAATGTATTTCCCCCTAATTCAAAAAGACAGAGACACCAGTACAAGATGAGAGAAATAATCTCAGCACATAGGGGAAGAAGAAAAAAAGAGAAAAAGAGAGAACCCTGCCTAAATTTCCTAATTGGTACTTTTATGAACTCTACAGAGATGAATACAGCTTTCAAAAGAAAAAGAGGAAGGGGAGTCAAGAATTAGGCCATTTAGCTGGCATCTTACTTGGATTACTAATGAGCATCACTAGCCAGGAAAAATGAGAACCGACTTTACAAAAGGTCCACATGAGAAAAAGAAACTGTGCCGAGATGTATTTTGACAATTTCCTACAGACGAGGCTAGTTAATTCTTGGCTCAAGAATAACAGTTTTCTCTAGTGATTTATGTCAGGGGTTTTTAGAGAAGTATGTTTGTTCTCTGAATCACTTTAGGTGTCTGTGCCTCTATTTTCCTTGTACATAAACAGCACCATTTTGGAAGAGATCCCAGGCTTTTGGGGATGGGTCACATTGCTGCTAATGAGATGAGCCCTATAGAAAGCATCCAGGAATCTGGAGGCTTCATTGTATATGGGGAGATGACCACTTTCAATTTCTTTCAGTTAATAGATGGAAGAGGGGACACATTAACCTGATAACCTCTTTTGGCTCAAATTTGAGAAAATCCTTGAGGAATCCAGGACAAGCATCCAAAGCAGCAACATTATGTTCCAGAGAGAAATAGCCAGCCCACATGGGAAGATGATGCTCTAAAATGACCATGGCTATAGCCACGCTGCCCAAAGACACGTGGCTCCATTGGAGAGAAGAGCAGCAACACGTGGCTTGTTTCTTCTACTCCTGCTCCTTCAACCACTTTCATATACAGTTTGGATTAAAATCAGCCTTCAGTGCTTGCTTAGAGTCCCCATTTCATCCACAATCTAAGCCTTTTCACCAAGGCTTAAGATAGGGTGGCACAAAACAGTGGGAGAGAGTTGAATGATAGATTGCCAGAAGCTACTGCTCTGCATCAGAAGGAAGTCAAGAGGGCCTCAATGGAGGCCTGGGAAGGAAAAGACTTCCTTCTTCCAGTCAACAGAGAACAGTCTGAATCTTGTTAGTAGCTAACATTATCAGTTAACATTATTTGTTCTCTGAGCTTTGCAAAGAGGTTTGTTTTGGAGAGGAGTCAGAACATTTGTAATTTGATTTAATTGAGGGAGTAATTGGAATAGAGAAACCTGGACCACAGATTTGTTTCTTGATCCAAAAGATCTTAGAGATGTTTTACTACTATGGGGAACAATCTTCAGCTGTAGTGTTGAGATAGCTTTGTCTCTGTGTCTTCCTCCCTCCCTTCTCTTTTCTCCTCCTTCTCTCCCCTTCTCCTTCTCTCTTCTCTCTTTCTTTTCTTTTTGTTCCCTTCCTTTCCCTTCTTCTCCCTTCCCTTCTCTTTCCTTCCTTCCTTCCTTCCTTCCTTCCTTCCTTCCTTCCTTCCTTCCTTCCTTCCTTCTTTCCTCCCTTCTTTCCTCCCTTCTTTCCTTCCCCCTTCTCTCCTTCTTCCCCTTCTTTCTCTCATTCTCTGTCTGTCTCTGTCTCCCCATCTCTTTTTCTCTGTCTCTTTCTGTTTCTGTCTCCCTGTCTCCATCTGGCTCCACTTTTCATAGGCATAAACTGAGAAAGCATTGCTTCTTTGCTCTCAGAAGCCCTACAGGTTGCATGCTTCTTTAGGGAATGGGGGACTTAGGTGATTGACTGGGGAGCCACAGCAGATTCTAGGGCAAGGGCTGGGGAATCTGCAGCCTTAAGGCCACATGTGGCCTTCTAGGCCCTTAAATGTGGCCTTTTGACCAAATCCAGATTTTACAGAACAAATCCTGATTTCTTTTTTGGATTCAGTCAAAAGGCTGCACTTAAGGACCTAGAAGTCCATATGTGGCCTTAAGGCTGCAGATTCCCCACCCCTGTTCTAGGGTATATTTGCCCATATGCTTATAGGATCTTTTATAGTAGCAGCCTGTGCTTTTCCATATGCACTCTCTTTTTTGAATCCCCAGTGACTCATAATCCTTAGGCCTAGCAGCCAAGGTTGGGATTCCAATCAAGCAGAAACCAATAAAATCAATGTGTATGTGTGATTATGAATATTTTGGGTTAGTGTTAAAAACTAAATTTCCCATTTGAAAAGCTATTTTGGATACATTTTCACATTTGCATTAAGCTAAAAATTCTCTGAAATAGCCTAAGTGCATTTTAGTCCTGTGTGATCTAGAAATAGTTCCTTTCTTTCAAGGAGATTTGTATGATTGTGAGTGCATGTGTATATGTGTGTGTGCATGTGTGTGTGTGTGTGTGTGTGTGTGTGTGTGTGTATGAGAGACAGAGACAGAGAGAAAGAGAGACAGAGAGAGACAGAGACAGAGAAAGACAGAGAGAGACAGACAGAAAGATAGAGACAAAGAGTAAGAAAGAGAGAAAGGAACAGAGAGAGAAAGAGAGGAAAGGAAAGGGAGGAGAGAGAGAAGAAAGAGGTAGCAGGAGAGAAGAAAAGAGAAGAGAAGGGAGTGGAAGAGAGAGAGGAAGAGAGACAATGTTATTTATTGGGGTTTGACCTAAGAATTGTCAAAGATCCTGAGGGTTTTGATGTCATGACAGTGAAGTAGAGTAGGCTATCTCTCCCTTAAAAGTGGCAAAGCAGGAAAAACACTTGATCTTGAGTCAGAAGACTTGGGTTCAAGTTTCAGTTTTGCTTGCCTGTGTGACCTTAGGCAAATGACTCTCCATGGGTCTCAGGAGCCTCATCTGTAAAATGAGGGTGTAGGACTAAATGGCCTCAAAGATCCCTTAAAGCTCTGAATCTATGATCTAAAACTGGGATTCTTTAATCTCTACATCCCAGGAACAGCCTGAGAATAATACCTGGAAAACCAATAGATAATAATACAAATTAAGGATTTGACCAAGACACCAAGCAATTCAGCTGGGTGATTCATCTGATGTGCTTCCAGGAACAGAAGGCCATGTACACAAAGTGGTACTTGGTGTTAACTGTCTGGTGGCTGCCAAACCAGCACCATATCATTTAGAGTATTAATCATTGCATTGGACTAGCACCAGTGGTCTGTGGCCCTGGCTCTGTTGTCCTATTAGTTTCTTCTGGATTTCTCCCTCTCTTCATTTTCCTTAGCGCAGTTTTGGAAGAGAGAAACAAAAGCAGCCATTTTCAGAATCTCCTTAAGGGGCATCCTTTTTCTGCCTGGGACATTTGAGGATGGGCTGAGGGGGGCATTGTGGGCATTTAGAGCTCATGACTCACAGGGAGCTGAGAGAAAAAATGGGGTGGCACATCTCTGGAATGCTTTCTAACTATGACAGGTTGAAATGATTTATGATGATGGGCACTGCTTCTTCAAGTGACATATGTTTCCCCAGTTTTGGACTATATTGGGTCAGGTCATCATCAAAACAGTGCTCGCACTTCCTTCCTTGCTTCCTTCCTTCCTTCCATCCTTCCTTCCTTCCTTCTTTCCTTCCCTCCCTCCCTCCTTCCTTCCTTGATTCCTTCCTTCCTTCTTTTCTTTTACTTAAACTTGTTCAAAAGAAATATGAACATGGTTTTCTAGGCCCTTTTCATTTCACCTTTATAGGAAAATTAATCAGATTCATTAATTATATTTTCCTGAATTTGGAAGACAATTAGCTCGGTCCCTGGCTCCCTGACCTCAAACTTCATTTGGTGCAGGAAGAAGGCAATGGGACGGAGGCAGAGCTTGTACTAGGCAGCTATTTCCTGAAATGGCCAAAGCTCTTCCAGGAGCAAAGGCCCTCTTTCTTTCAGGGAGGGCTCCTGGATTGCACATAGAGGGCCTCTATATTGCCTCTTTCTGTTCCAATGTGCCAGCTTAGGATAGATGCACAGCTCCTTGGCTTTAATATGCACCAGAGTCAGGCTGAGTCACTCAGTTTGAGGGTGGAGAACATATGATTTGCAGTTGCTTAAGTGGATATGAGAGTCAATAAAATATAAGGTGACCAGCTTAAGAAATATCCCATTAAGTGAGCTATGGCTTTATATAAGACTTGCACCAAATGGGCCGTTTAAAAAATGTTACCTCAGGACACAAATTTCATGCAGTTATCTGGGAAGAAGCATTTTGTTGATAGATGCCATAAAATGCAGGGGCGCAGATTAGGCAAGGGAGTAAGGCATCACACTAGGGAACAAAAAAAAGCCAGGCATAGTTTCAGAGGAAACTCATTATAACACAACACAGCTCTTGCTATTCATTTCTGGTGTCTCTATCTCCCCACACCATGAATAGAAGGCTGGCGGGCCCTGATATGGACTGGAGGGAAAAGTGGGGAGGCAGTGGGAAGGTCCAGGGATGGGGGAGGCCCCATAGCACTTTACAGAATTCTTCATTCATCACCAGCCAGGTAAGAGAATCACAGAATCTTAGAAGTGCTAGGGAAATCAGAGGTCACCTTGTGCAACCCCTGCTCCCCACCTATAACATGATAATTGTTCATTTTCCTGAAAAGTGGTCTCACCCAGCCTCTGCTTTAAAACCTTGAGCACTGGGAAACTAGCTCCCAAGGAAGGCCATTCTATTTGGGGCTATCTCTAATTGTTAGGAAGCCTTTACTTATGTTGAGCAGAAACCTGCCGTATTTTTGTCCATCAGGGATAGTTTCGACTTCTGGTACCAAACAGAATGTAGTGGATAGAGTTCTGGATTTGAAGTCAGAAAGACCTAGGTGTGAATTCTGCCCCCAGATTCTTGGTAGCCATGTAACACTGGGCAGGTTGCTTAGCCAAGCCTAGCTTCAGTTTCCTCATCCGTAAAATGAAAGACGTAGCCTCAAGGGCCTCAAAGGCCCTTCCAACTCTAAATTTGTGGTTCTTTGAAATATCTGAAGATGGTTATCATGGCCTGAGTATTCTTTTCTTCAGAATGAACATCTCCAGGTCTTTGATCCAACCCTTATGTGGCATATTTTCCAGTCCCCTCAACATCTTCATTGTCCTGCCTTGGGTTGTTCTATATTGTCCATGTCCCTAATAAAATGGGGGTCCCAGAATACTCCCCATGTGGTCTGACCAGGTCAGGATTAAAAATGGAAAACAAGGAACAAGCGGAGGTTCGATTTTGACAATATTAGAGTATGACAGAGACACAGTATGGAGAAGGCTGTTTTGTCTGCTTATGCTCAGTCTGGGCTAATCGACACGCCTGGTTTCTTTGTACTTTGGAGCCCTCAGAGGAGCTGTTCCATTTAGCCTTTGCTTACATTGTGATATGGAAACCTATCTGAATCAGGAAAAGAAAGCTCAGTTACTTGTTTCTAAATATTTCTAATTGAGCCCAATTCCCCATTGCTCCCCCACCCCACCCCGGTACATTAGTAGTGGATTGGTTTAGTCATTTATTTGATAGGCATTTAAATAAGCACCTACTATGTGCAAAGTGCTATACTAGGCCCTGACAATCCTTGCCCTCCTTTGGACTGAAAAGAATGAATAAAATTTGACTTTGGCCAACTTCTCCCTGAGAGGATATGCTGTTCCTGAGTTAGGGACATTTCCCACTATTTACGGGTCACTCCCTTCCCATGCATATTAAGCTATTTCCTTGCTTATTAACACCCTCATTTTTAGGGATTAACTCACAGAATCCAAGAGTTGGAAAAGATTTCAGCAGTCATCTCATCCAACTCGTACCTAACTAGGAATCTCTCCTAGGGATTCTTAACCTGGGATCCATGAATTTGGTTTAAAAAAAAAACCCAAACCTGATAACTATTTCAATATAGTTGCTATCCTTTGTAATCTGATGTACTTTATTTAATGCAATTAAAAACATTATTCTGAAGAGAGGTTTATAGGCTTTCCCCAGACTGTTGAAAGGGTCTTTGACACAAAGAACATTAAGAACCCTTGTTTAATACGATCACTCAGCCTTCGTTGGGTGAAGGTAGCTAGGATGCATAGTACATAGAGAGCTAGGCCCAGAGTCAGGAAGATCTGTGTTCAAATCTAGCCACAGGCATTTCCTAGATGTGTGGCAAACTTGGGTGAGTCAATTCAACCTCTGTTTACTTCAGTAAGCATAGGAATTTTGTAAAATAAGAATTATAAGATAAGAAAAATAACCTCCCAGAGTTGTTGTGAGAATCAAATGAGATAAAAATTTGTAAAGGGCTTAGCACAGTGCCTGGCACAGAGTAGGAGCTTACTAACACTTAGTTTCCTTTTTTCCTGCCCCCACTGGGAGGGAAGCTGCTGCCTCTTGAGGCAGCCTGTTTTACTTTAATATAACTTTAGGTGTTGGGGGGATTTTCCTTGCATTGAGACAAAGCTGCCTCTTCTAGTTCTGGCTCCAAATTCTACCCCCTGGGGTTGAACCAAACAACCCTAATTCCTCTTCTTCACAGCAATGTTTGACAGGTGACAAATGTTCTATGGGACTTCACTCTAAAAACTCAGGCAGATATTAGACCTCCTTCCTGTTTCTCAGAAGCTTTTTCTCCTCTTGCTTCATTTTCCCAAGCTCTGTCAACCAGTCCTTCCAGATGGCATGTTTCTAAGGTCATCCCCGCTTGATGGTCTCTAGCTTATCCATGTTCTTCCTACTGTGATAAAGAGCAATCTATTAACATCTATTAGGCACCTAAGCACAGCCCTGGCACTGGGCTTGCAGCAGTGGATAGGATGCTGGTCTAGTGGGTAGGAAGATGTGGGTTTGAATCTTGCCTCTGAAATTTACTAGCAGTGAAACCATGGGCAAATCAATCAATTCACCAGTCAGCAAATGCCTACCATATGCCAGATACTGTGCTAGGGGGTCTGAGGCTACAAAGACACAATCGTTAACTGTTCTTGTTTTCAAGGAACTTACAATTCTATCAGGGAGGCAACATGTGCACATTTAAACATGCACAAGGTAACTTTTGAGGGGAGGAGGCACTAGCAGCTGGTGGAATTGGCACCTCATAGGCACTCAATACATGATTGATTGACTAGCTGAATGACTGAACTTGGTGACAGGTGAGGACTTGGTGAGGAGGGTGTGCAGTCCAGGAATGGATGGCGTAAGGACTGGAGAGAGGAAAAAAAATTGCTTAACCTAAATTTGAGTTTTTTATCCAAAAAAGTGGGGATAATAATACTTTGGGTATCTACCTCAGGAGGCTATATTGAAGGTCTTCAAGATAAAATAGAAAAGAATTTCTAAGAGCTATGGAAATGTGTAACTCTAGTGTGGTCCAAAGTGAGGCATGCTGTCTTATCTCTTTTATCCGTGTACTTCGGATAGAATGCCTAATGCAGATTGAGGCACCAGGTATTATGAGGAATCACATGGAATCTCCAGTTTGGAAAGGATACCACAGGGTACCCAATGATCCTTAACCTGGAACCCATGGATAGAGTTAGGTAAAGTGGATAGATTTGAGAAGGTCTGTGAATTTAGATGACAAAAAAATACACCTTTATTTCAATATAATTGGTTTCCTTTGCAAAGCTATGTAATATATTTTATACAGTTAAAATATTATTCTGAGAAGGGTTTGATAAGATTCCCCCAAATGATAAAGGGGACCACGACACAAAGAAGGTGAAGAATCTCTGCCATAATTGAATAGGAATCTTTCCTATATTGCATCTGCTGAGTAGTCATCTACTCTTTGCTCGAAGGCTTCCAGTGAAAGGCAACCCTCTGTCTCCCAAGGCATGGACTGCATACTTTTTTTGATCGAATTATTGCCCAGGAATCCATCCTGCCCCACTCTTTCCCCTTACAGGCCACTATCTCCCCTATCACAGTTAACCATTGTCCTTGGTGGCACAAAGGAAAAAAGGACCATAAGCTACTGAAAACAACAGCGTCTTCCTCACGTTATACCCAGACTTGTTGGTCTGGGTATGTGTGTGTGCCTGTGGGCAGCATTATCAAGGTAGTACCTGACAAGGAAATAGAAGTCATGTCTTTGGAATGTAAGAACTTCCTTCACAAAGCCTCTGAAACTTAAGAGTTTTCTTTTGTATGAAAATTCATTTTGCTTGTAAAATAGATGAAACTCAAGAAAAGATCAAGCCCATGTAAGATTCAAAAAAACCACTCCCACATCAATATCATAATGAAGAGTTTTTTTTTTTTTAAAAATTGATTGTCCTAGTTACAGTAATATTTAAGTGCTATTCATACAGGTTTGCTTTTATGGTACAATCATTGCCCTCTATTTTTAAAAGATATAATCCAGAGAGTTAATGATGAAAGGAAACTAGATTCTTTCCCCCTCATAACAGCTAAGACTCCATTTTTTAGTCTTTTCTCCCTGACCCTACATTTGTAAAGCTATAGATTAATTAGCAGTTTAAATGAAAATGTTAATAACTGCTATGAAAAGAAAGCCTATTCTGCCATTTTCCTGTGGTTTGGGGGCACTACATACTACATCTTCCTGTCATTATCCTGAGTAACTCACAGTTGGCTTTTCTCAGTTTATGCTAGAGTATAGACAGCATCTCTCCCTATGTCCCTTAGAACGTTCTTGAAGATAAGTCACATATTTTCTGGAACCCCAGGCATTCACTGGCTGACAAAATGTGTATGGGTCTATTTCATACATTTAACAATGTCAGCTCTTTTTTTTTATCTTCATCCTAGTTCCTTCCTCTGTTTCCCATAGAACTAAAACTAGCAGAACATAAGCATCTCCTAAAGCGAATCCATTTCAAGTCTTCCTTTGAACATAAATTCCTATGAAAAACCAAAGTATATGTTGGGGTAGAGGAATGAAAGAGAACTAGATTATGTGAAATATTATTACTGGTTCATTATCTGACCCCTTTTGATCTTTGAGCACATGCTACTTTGTATGGTTGTGGAGAGCTACAGGAGAAGATACCATGTATTCCATGTCACTCTGACCTAGAATGTTAAAATTAGGAAGGTACCTTAGAGGCCCATTAGTCCAATGGCTCACAACATTTTTGGACCTAGAACCAAGAAGAAGAAGAAGAAGAAGAAAAAGAAGAAGAAGAAGAAGAAGACCACCACCACCACCAACAAAATGTGTTGTGAACTCCCAGAGTAATTTACTCATAGCATTCTGCAATTATTTACTGTTTAGGGCACCATTAAAGAATTTTTAGCCCCAACCCATTGGACCATCATTGAGAACCCCTTCTAAATGGGAACTCCTGATCTAGTCAAACTCCTTCATTATATATCTATATACAACAACTATATATATCCGCACATATACATACATACACACACACACATATATATATACATACATACTACATATACATACATATATCTCTTTATCAATTAGGTGAAATTATTTGACTAGGGTCATGTAGCTATGACAAAGCTTGGACTAAGTTGGTCTATGGACATATGGACCAGTGTTTTTTTTTTTTCCTTTCCTGGTTTTTATTTGAACTTAGCTTTTTTAATTTCTTGTTTTTTTCATATAGCCTCTTCTCATGATAGATCCTCCTCCTCTTCCAGATCTTCCCTTTCTAGGTATTTGTTGTTCAGTCATTTTTCAGTTGTGTTTGACTCTTTGTGACCCATTTGGGGTTTTCTTGGCAGAGATACTGGAGTTCTTTGCCATTTCCTTCTCCAACTCATTTTGCAGATGAAGAACTGAGGCAAGCAAGGTTAGGTGACTTGCCCAGGGTCACACAGCTAGTAAGTGTCTGAGGCTAGGTTTGAACTGTGAGTCTTCCTGACTTCAGGCCTGGAACTATCTGCTGTGCCACTGTATTGGCAACCAAAAATGGGCTCCTTAGCACTTAGTCAACAAGTGCCCTTGACTAGTTTGGCTTTTTCCCCTGAACTGAATGCTGTTTGTATGTTGGACTGGAGTAAGCTTGTCGGCCCCTTCACCTTGCTTCCCTTGCTTAAGCTGATGGAAAGAACCTGTGCTTTCCCAGTCAACCCCTTCACCTTGCTTAAGCAGATTGAAAGAACCTGTGCTTTCCCCGGCGTACCTTACACCCCTGCAGAAGCTGGATGGTTAAAAGCAGCTCCTGTTGGAGCCAGAGGCTGCTACAGCCACAGCTACAGCTGAAGCAGGAGCTGCCAGTAGCAGAGCTGACCTACGGGAGGAAGCTGAACAAAGACTTCAGGCCAGTGGGTAATCTTTTTACCATAGAGGGGGAAGCATGATTTTGCTTTATGCAATCATGCTTCTCTGTAGCCTCCTGGTTACTCTTTCAAGGCGTACTTATTGGACCTGGAAGCTTTTGATCAGTATATCAAAATGGGGTTGCTGGTTCATGGGTTGGTTACTGTGGAGCCTAAATATATGTTTTGATTCTTCTGCCTTCTACTTTGAGAGTTTCTTATATCTGGCAGTTCCGAACCTTTCAGACATGTTTATGATCCTCTTTGAGATTATAAACTCTGCCCTCCTAATACCTAGCTACTCCAGGCATAGAACCCCCTATACCTGAAACCTTCTGTCTATGCTAGAAATTTTCATGCCCCCTGCAATATTGCCAACTGACACCTCCTTTTGTGTGATGTCTTTATCCATTTCCCTTCTTCCTAAACCCCTTCCTTATTCATCTAGAGAGCTCAAGTGGAGCCACAATCCTTCCCTCGAATCAGTTAAAACATACTAAATTAAGGTTCATTACATTCAGTATTCATTGATCAGTCTGCCTTTTCCATGTAAGTCTTCAAGTCCTTCCAAAGTAGTTGCATCAGACTAGGACATTCTCCATTTCTACAAAGTAGGCTTACATACATGTATATGTGAGGTAGTGGGGGGTCATTCCAAGAAGCACATGTGGGGATGGATTTGGCTTGGGCTTCTTCCAGTGGGACACATTTTACGGGCCTTTGCTAAGGGCCTTGCATCACTAGTGGTCCCTGTGACTGGGGAGAGAGGTTCTGTGTTGAAACACTCTCATTCTGTAATAATACAAACCTATGGAGAGTGAGACAGTACCTCAACTCCCTGACTGCTTCTTTTGAGATTAATTTCTTTCACTGAGCCCTAAACTGGGTCCTGAGAAATGGATGTTTCTAGTCTCAGTACCTCCCTCCTGGGTTCTAGAATTTGGAAGTCACTGAACTGAGTTGCAGATTGCCAGCAGGAGGTGGTTCCCAAAACTATACCCCTTTTGTAGGGCAACTTTGTGGGAAGATAAGCCATGCATGCTTGCCTGGCTAGAAGCTATGGACCTTGAATTGTTCAAGACAATACATTTCAGTCAGATAACCAGAGATTTTCTTGTTGTCTAAGATTCATTTATAATAGGATGGCATGCAATCATTATTACTCAACAGCTATATTGTTTCAGAAATACTTCAGAGCTATTGTAGTGAAGAGTAAGTGATTATTAGACTGACAAGATGTCTATTAACTCCTTTTTATAAATATAGTTTATGGCCTACTCTAATGGATTATACTGTATGCACTATTGGGGAGTAGATAATTGCATTAAAATGGATCTTTTAATTAAATTACAGAAATTTCATGGTTGGAAAGGCAACCCAGAATTCACTTTCATGTTGATTCTTTGAATTCATCCCTTTCTTGCCTTTAGGATACTTCATATAATACTAGAGTATAGGGAGCTATTCAGTGGGGATGGGTGGGGGCTGGGGCTTGCTAGAAACTGATCAACAGCAAAGAATCTTTCCATGCATAATTCTTTTTTCATCTCTACCAATTACACTGAGTTTCCTTTCAGTTAACTTCTAACAATGGGGATAACAGATGGCCCTCTACCAAAACCTTCCCGGCTCCCTCTTTTGACAGGGTGATTATTTATTTTATTTTAAAAGACTTGTATGAGAGTCACTGAAATGCGAAAATAGGACAGCACAACTTCCTAAAGAATAAGGAAAAAAGTGAAAAACTCTGTCCATGACCTGAGCTGTAAATTAGACCCAGGAATATTTTCTATCTGCGATATGTCCCCATTTCTACCATAAGGAACCAAGCTTTGTAAAAAAGGCAGAGAGAGCTTTAGATGCACCTTCAAGATTCCATTTATATAAGTGACATAATGGTGTCAGCTCTTTGAAAGAAGAAAAAAGAACAGGCAGCCACTGGTATTATATCTTTAAGTGCATAGAAATCAATTACTTCCTTGCTGAGACAAGAGGTAATTTTCTCATTTGAATCTCACAGATGTACCGACTAGCAAATATATTGTTGGGCTGTTGCTTTCTTTTATTATAATTAACAATTTAAAAAACCCACGATATAGTGTAATTAGCTGTTTACTAGCTAGAACAGGCGCACGTAGTAGCACAAGGTATATGCTATTAAAGATGTGCTTTAATCAACTTTTTTATATTTAGTCCATATTATAGGGCCATTAGAATAAAAGAGGCCACAATTGGTCAACTATGAATACTTTCAATTTTGGTCCCGATTTATAACCAGAGTAAGAAGTTGTCTATTAAAATAGTCACATATTCCTTTCCGTGAAAACCAGGGCCCATCAGGGTACAGAATGAGACATTTTTTTGGACACGCATAATGTTGAATTTGATTTGCTTGTCTATATACATTTGTTGAGGTTAGGTAGGTGGTGCAGTGGTTAGAGTGCCAGGCCTAAAATTAGAAAGACCTGAGTTCAAATGTGGCCTTAGATACTGTGTAATCCTGGGCAAGTGACTTAATCCTGCCTGCCTTAGTTTTCTCGTCTACAAAATGAGCCAGAGAAGGAAATGGCAAACCATTCCAGTACCTTGCCAAGAAAATCCTAAATGGGGTCATGGAGCATTGGATACAAATGAAATGACTCGACAACAACAACAACAACACACATTTATTACAAAAGTTTTCTTTTCTTTTTAAAAAAATTATTTTTCTCTCCAATGGGGTAGTGGGAGGGAGAAAAAAATAGTTTTGTTCATTGAAATAAGTAATTTAATTTTAAAATAGGGTCAACAATTGTGACTTCAGAGGACTGAAGGTGAAGCATATTTTCTACCTTGGAAGAGAGGTGGTAGGCTATTGATTTGACGTCCATACCACAGGCTCTAGCTGGCAAGGCTGGAGAACACAGGTTGGTCAGATCCCCATGAGAATCTTCACTGTCTTGTTCTCATAGCTATTACTCTTTGTGACATGGATGGGGGCTCAAAAGAAATTTGTGATAGAGATAAAGTGTGTGCTTGATTGTGATAAACGTATAGCATTGTTAGAGAGATTAGGACAGTCAGAGGAAATACTATCCACTATCAACTCATCAGCACCTGTCTTAACAATGAATGTAGATACTCTAGAGAGCAAGGAGGGCTTGTGAACTAAAAATGAAACAATCTCTATTTATATAGCACTTCAGAGTTTAAAAAGCATATACTTTCTGACAACTTCGTGAGGTCGGTAGTATTATTCTTCTCAATTTACAGATGAGAAAACTGTGTTTCAGAGAATTGAAGAAACTCATCATGGTCACAGTTCCAATAAGTGTCAGAGCAATGACTTGAACCCAAGTATTTGATTATAATAAGGCTAATGTTCCTTCTACCACCTCTGTGCATGGCAGGTATATTTCTCCTACTGGATTCCTTGGTTCCTGAACTACGTTCCCAGGACTTGAGGCAAACAGAAACTTTCCATGACCTTCTCGTAAAATGGAAATTGTTCCAGGAAAGGGAATACATTAATCCTAAAACATCATTTACATCTACTGTGAATGGGTTTGTCAAGTCCTTTCCTGATTCAGGGCCTGCTGGAGAGAAGTTACCAAGACAAACTTGACTTCATTTGTTTTCCCCCAGAGCTTACTTTGAATCTGGATACACATATGGCTATATGTGTGTTTATACACACATTTATATACATATGTGTGTACATATATATACACATATGTGAGTGTATATGTGTGTGTATGTCTGGATCTGGTTATATAAATGGGTTTATGTGTGTATATACACAGTGCTATATACATATGTATATGTACACACATACACATATGCACATATACACGTATACATATTATATATATGTTTATGTGTCAGATCTGGATATACACATGAGTATATGTGTGTGTCATACACACACACATATATGTATATGTATATTTATACACATATCATCAGTCACACACTGACCAAATACATGACTTTGACTTCATTAGGACCAACAGGGCCATGTGATATGAAGTAATAATTGGACGTTCCCCCTTTCTTTAAACTTATTTACGAAACAGGAGAGCTTCAAATAACTATTGAGAGCTTCTTCTTTCTAAATCTCTTCTGGTTTGGTCATTGGATTTGCTCTTCACAAGTCAGTCGTGATTTTGTTGGAAAAATCTATTTAACTGCTACAAAATATATATTTTTTTCCTCTAAGCCAACACACCAGAATAAAAATGCTACTATAAACAGGGCTCCCCTTTCCTTCAGAGGGAAAGCTGTCTCACCTAAACATGCTAACATTTTGTTTACTATCATTTCAAAAGATAAGGGGAGTGATGACCACAGAGCATTTTCCTTATCTTCTTAATGGAAGAGTACTTTATAACTGATGGGCATTTCAGTAGTTCAGGGAGATTCATTACCCTGGCAGTTTTTCATTTTCAGATAGAAATGAGTGGAAATTATCCAATTTCTCTTTTTATAATAACGTCCAATACATTTAGTGTTCAATTTTGCACTGCCCCTTGATTTATAGCATTGGCCAAACTAGTAGCGATCTGCTAATATCATAAAAGGCTGGGCTTCTCTTAACCTTCTCAAGCTCAGAAGCCAAGCAGAGAGGGGTTGATGTGCAGAAGAGGACCCTGTCTGCCCCAACGATACTTAAATGGTGGCCCACCTCAAAGACTGTGCCACCTCTGAAAATAATGTAGTAGTAGTCGACGAACCTGAATGTTTTGGCTTCTTATCTTCCCTTCCCACCCCAGCCTTTTTCAAGGTCAAAAGAAATTTTCCTCCCCACCACCTTTAGAGGTGGTATAGAGGAGATATACAGTCTAAGGGAAACAAAAGAAGTTACTCTGAAAACTTAATGAGAGTAAGCCCGAAGAAGTATAAAGGATTCTGCTGACCAAAAGCAAATGAAAATCATTTCATTAGAGTTATCACTAGTTATTATTGCTACCAGAGCAGCACAATCTTTGTAAGGTGTATGTGGGGGGAGCCGTCCAAACTATGCCTTCAAATAATTTTTCTAAGCCTCTGTGGATGGAGCCTCTCACAAGGGTGAGGTACCTGCATCCTCGAGGCTACATGGGCCCCTCTAGGTCCTCAAGTGCAGCAGCCACATTTGAGGACCTAGAGGGCCCGATGGGGCCTTGAGGCCACAGGTTCCCCACCCCTGCGCTATTACATTATGAAGTTACTCCAGCAGAGTAGGGACAAGGGAGGAGGTGGGCTACAGCAGGACCTGGGAGGAGCTTACTCTGGCTGGGGCTGCTGGGAGAGGACAGAGGTCATCTGTTAGCTTCCTATCCTAACTAACTCTTCTTGGTGAACTAAGTGCTCATCTCTGTTATTTCTATGCTGCTGAATAGCTCCTAGGGCCTCCCATGGCCTGGTTGCTATTAATTCTGACTTTGAGGCTGACATTCCTTTAATGCATTTATCTTATTTTCAGGGTTCGGTTCAAATGAATTTAACTGAAACAAGCATTTTAGTATCAACTACACACACAGCTACACTTACTAACTGTGTGACCCTGGGCAAGACATTTAACCCTGTTTGCCCCGGTTTCCTCATCTGTAAAATGAGTTGGAGAAGGAAATAGCAAACCACTCTGGTATCTTTCCCAAGAAAACCCCAAATGGGGTCATGAAGAGCTGGACGTGATTGAACAACAACAGAACCACACATAAGGTACTGTGGTAGGTACATGACAGAGCAGATAGAGTACTGGTTTCAGATTCAGGAAGACCTGAGTTTGAATCCTGCCTCAAATACCATGTGACCCTGGGCTAATCCCTGAACCACTTTGGTCCTCAGTTTCCTCAGTGGTAAAATGGGGTAATAAATGCATTCTCTTCTCAGGATTGCTCTGGGGGTCAAATGAAGTAATATGTGTAAAGTGTTGTTTTCACATTGGTTATGTGTGTTATCATTGTTATCATCATCATTATTATCTTCACCTTTAAGTCATTGTTCCCATGTTTTTTGATGGGGTCCAAATAGAAATGGCCCAAGGATTATTGCCAAAGAGTATTGGGATGTGAGTTCGTCCTCTGTGATTATGATCAACATCATTTTCACTACTACTGCTGCTGAAAAAACCAAACCATGTATGACTGCCCTCAGGGAGCTTATATTTAACTAGGGTGATACTCAGAGAAATAACATGCCATATATAGTAGAAAGATCACTGGATTGGAAG
This sequence comes from Trichosurus vulpecula, assembly GCF_011100635.1. Lineage (NCBI taxonomy): Eukaryota > Metazoa > Chordata > Mammalia > Diprotodontia > Phalangeridae > Trichosurus > Trichosurus vulpecula. Next base: position 267,103,652 of record NC_050576.1, on the reverse strand, counting down.
TCTCAGGATCTGGGTTTGAATCCTGGTTTTGGCACCTACTTTCTATGTGACCTGGGCCAAATTGTTTCATCTCTTCAGGCTTCCACAACTGTAAAACACAGAAGTTACATTCAAAGACATCAAGCATCTCCTCTGAATCAATGATCCCATAAATATTTACACAGATGAGTAAATATGAAGTAGGCAAGACAATGTAAAGGGCAAAAGAGAGGGCTACCCATTGGCAGGATCAAGAAAGGGCCCATGTAGTCAGGGGCACCCCTCCTGAGCCTTGGAGGAGGTTAGGGATCCAAAGAGAGAGGGGAGGGTTTTATGTTTCTAGGGAGAAATTAGGCCTTTGGCTGTAGCAACTGGTTCCCTGGGGTTCACCTTTGCCAACATGAAGAGCCAGGGCCTATTTATTGACATTTTAGTTGCCTAATCCTTACTTTTCCTATTTTAGTAATAAAAGGGCAGGCGGTGAATGGATCAAAGGATCGTAGGATTTAATATTTAGAGCTGGAAAAGACTCTAGAAGTCATCAGATCCATTTCCCTCATTTTACAGATGAGGAAGCAGACACTCAGGGAATTTAACTGACTTGTCTGGGTCTCATAACTAGGAAGAGTCAGAGGTGAGACTCTGAACCTAGTTCTTCCTGGTCCAAGGTCAAGTTCAAATAGAAACAGCTCTCTGCTGCCCAAATGTCTTAAAAAACCACAAGTTAACACTATCTGTGTTTTATAGTATTTTTATTTATTTTGTCAAACATTTCCCAGTTATATTTTAATTTGGTTCAAACCAAGAGCAACTAACTACCTTCACTTTGACATCTCTATAACATTCCATACTGGCTCAGGAATAGTCTGAGTAAATATGGTATTTTTGTTGTTTAAGGTTCCATGCTTCTCTGCACATTGTCCAAATGGCTCTTTACTCCCAAGATGTATCAGAGTGAGTTTTAAAAAAAAAGCACTTACATACTAGTTCGCTTCTCTTGCCAGACTCAGGGGGTGGATTTGAAATGTTTGGCAAAAATGCAGCTTGTCTTTTCAGGGAAACAAAAAGCAGAAAGAGGAAAACATCTCCATAAGCAATCCCAGCTCTACTGATATAAGATCCTCGGTCTTCCAGCAATGGGAAGAAGGGAACACAATGTCACACTGTGACCCACAGTGAGGACAGAAGTTAGGTCTCCTCTAGTATCTGGTGGAGTTGTTTGCCCATGGTTGTAGAGATGACTGTATGACCAGCTCCCTGGATTTTCCTATATCACATCCTGGAAAAACTACCAGACATAGGCCCATGGGATTATAGAGCTAGAGTAGAAAGGATCTCATTTTTTAGGTGGCACCATAGGGAACAGAATGTCAGGCCTAGGATCAGGAAGACTCATTTTCCTTAGTTTAAATCTGGCCTCAGATACTTACTAGCTGTGTGACCCTGGGCAAATTTAACCCTGTTTGCCTTGGTTTCCTCATCTGTAAAATTAGCTGGAGAAGGAAATGGTAAACCATTCCAGGATCTTTGCCAAGAAAACCCCAGATGGGGTCATGAAGCATTAGACACGACTGAAAAATCATGGAATGACAATCATTTTGCAGATGATGAGACTGAGGCTCAGGGTGGCCATCCTGGTGGTCAGTGCCAGAGCCAGGATTTCAATGTGGGTCTTCTACCTCAAGAGCCTGGGTTATTTATGACAGTCATAAAGCTAATATGGGATGTCCCTCTTTTCTCAAATCATTTTGTAGTTTAGGTTTAGAATAGAGAAGGACCTTGCGGGGGGGGGGGGTCCCTTGTCCAACCCAGTCATTTTACAGATGAGAAAATCAATGCCCTAATAGGTTAGGCTACTTACCCCAGGTCACATATGTAACAAATGGCAGGGCTTAGATTCAAACCCAGGTCTTCTGATTCAAATTCAGCACTCACTCTATTAGCATATTACATATTATATACCTCAGTAAGATACAAGGGACTGATAAAAGCAGGGACTGTTGTGTTGTTGTTGTTGTTGTCTTGGTATCCCCAGCAACAAATGTAGTACCTTCTTCTATTGTTGTGGAGCCATTTTTCAGTCATGTCTGACTTTTTGTGACCCCATTTGGGGTTTTCTTGGCAAAAATCTTGCAGTGGTTTGCCATTTCCTTTTCCAACTCATTTTACAGATGAGAGAACTGAGGCAAACATGTGACTTGTCCAGGGTCACACAACTAAAGAGACCAGATCTGAAGTCAGGAAGACTCATTTTCCTGGCTTCAGAGCCAGTGCTTTATCCATTCTGTCATCTAGCCGGCCCCCAATTATACAGAGGGTGACTAATGAATGCTCAGATGAATGATGGTGGTGGGAAACTCAATGACGGACTGTCTAAGTTTCATCTTTGCTCCAATCCATAGGCAAGTTGAGCTTGAAGAAGGCTCTCTACTGTACCTTGGACCCTTTCCCCATGTAAAGTAAGGCTTGTGAACCCAAGTGTCAGGCCTGGGCATTTTATTATGGGAATCCTTAGAATTAGGAAGACATTCTCTAGTTCACCACATGCCTTCAAAGTGTTTTGAAGTCTTCAGCTGAAAGCTGTTTAAATGCAAAGCAGCCCTAAGTTACAACTTGTCCACTCCTTCGACAAATGATCTGTTGAGTTACTGTCCTATTTCAGCTGGTCTCTCCTAGTTCAGTAATATGATCTGTGAAACTTGAGAAGAACAGAAATCCTCCTTCTTCACTCTAATCTTTTTATTGTAAAGATGTGAGAAAAAATAGAAGCAAGAGCCCAATGACATTAAAACCGTGGCTGCCCTGGTTCTTAGTCAAATGGGAAAATAAAAGATTTCCTTTTCCTAGGCTTTAATTTGTTGCTAATTAAGTGTAACAGATATCTTGCCAGCCAACTACAGACTCTCGAGGGAGTGTGTGTGTGTGTGTGTGTGTGTGTGTGTGTGTAGCAGAGAGAGAGAGAGAGACAGACAGAGACAGAGAGACACACAGAGACAGAGACATGGAGAGATGGAGAGAGAGACAGAGACAGAGAGACAGAGACGGAGAGAGACACAGACACAGAGAAAGACAGAGACAGAGAGACATACAGAGACACACAGAGAGAGACTGAGAAGCAGAAACAGATAAAGACAGAGACAGAGGGGTGAGAGAGGGAGAAGGAGAGGGAGAAAGAGTCAGAGAGCAAAAGAGTACATTTCCAGTGGAAATGAATGGATAGGCTGAGAAGAAGCTGGAATTAAGAGTGTGTTAACAAGCAATCCTCTGTCACACTGAACTGTCAATTCTTCTACTCTCTTCTATCTAGGTGAGGTATGCACATATAATATGGAATTATAGATTGTCAGGAGTCAGTATTACCTTAGTCTGTTCTTTTAAATGGCTCTCCTCTAAGCTTGTGAAGATGTCAGGGTCATAGGTCACCATAAATCCCAAACTGGAAGTAACATTAGAGGCTGTCTGAGCTGACCCCCTTATTTTATAGCTGGAGGTTCCCAGGGGGTAAGCTGACCTGCCTAAGGATGAAGTGGGAGAGCAATGATTAGAACTCAGGCCCTATGTGTCCAAGCTCAGGGTCATTTCCTCTTTGAGCTTCCTTCAAGGTCTGTTTAGGTGTCACCTCCTCTAGGAAGGCTCCTTAGTAATTAGTGTTCTCTCCTTCCTCAAGTTAATTGCCTATCTTTCTGTTTATTAGTGTTTTCTAAGTAGAAGATAAGTTCCCTGAGGGTGGGGACTGCATTTTGATTTTGTCTTTGTATCCCCTGGTATGTCACCTTGTTCACAGTAGGCACTTCATACATGATTGTTGAATGAATGAATGAACTTACTCATTTTATCAATGAAGAAACTCGAGTCTAGAGAGGGGCAGGAAGTTCTTTAAAGTTCCTGGACTTGAACTAGGCACCCTGCTTTCCAATACTAAATGCTTTCCAAATGGATCACAGATATGGAATTGGAAAGGACTGCAGAGGCCATCTTATCCAGTCTGTTCATTTCACAGATGAAGAAACTAAGGCTTAGGGGTATGAGTGAAGGGATTTGCTCAAAGTCATGAACATAAGGAACTTCAGAGGTGGGATGTGAACCCCTCTCCTCAAATTCCAGAGCCAGGACCATGGTTCTGCTTCCCTGCTGTTGGTACAACCCAGTGGACAGAGACAAACCCATACCTTACATGCCATTCATCCTTGTTCTTAAATTCTGCCCTCCATCACCCTGGCACCTTCTTGATGGTGCATATAGTATGGGCCCTTTCCCTCCCTAACTCCTAGGGAGCCCCTTCTCTTAGTAACCGCCCCATGACCTTTACATCAGCTTTGCCTCAATGCCTCTATGAGGCTCACAACTCAGAAGGAGGCTGGGAGCCTTCAGAGCAGACCATTCATCCTTGTCACTGGCCATCTGGGGGCTGTTGCCAGGAAATCCTGACTCCTGGAGCAGATGAATTGAGTCAAATATTAGAGTGTGTACTGGCAGGAGGGCTTTGGAAGTTGGCTCCCTAGGTATATTCATTGCATCTCACTCCGTCAGAGTCTTTGGTGGATTGCACTGAGCTAAATATCTAAAAGATGTTAACCCAGAAGACAGCTTGATCTCCAATGGAAGAGCACTTGGGGCCTGAGGCAACTCAACAGGCTGAAAAGTAGGTCACCTCCAACTGGAACTCAGGGAGTTTTTCTTGGTTAAACCAGGAAGCATCTTACTTACTATATCTTTGCACTGACAACCCCTCCCCCAGTAACTGTGCGATTCCACCTATAAGAGAAAATCAATAAAGAACTTTTCTCATCACCAACATCTATTCTGCTTAGTGAGAAATAACCTTTTAAGACTGTTCACGAAATAATTCCAATCAGGAGAAGAGCTATAAACAACACAGCATGAAATGTACAAAACGCTAGAGAACCAGGTGTGCCAGGAAACGCCGTCTTCAAGGTAAAGGCTTAGCTCTCCCCCCTCCCCTCTCCCTAACCCTTCCCGTGGTCACTAGAAGATTATAGAGAATGGGTTGCTTGGTGTTTCCTTTTTTCAATAGTAAATCAATGGATCTTTCATTTTCACGAAATTGTTTTCCTGCCCTCCAGGGGAAATATGACATAAGTGTAATGCAGATGCGGAAGCGAAAAGCTAGGCTGGGACAAAACACTTAATTAAATCCCCTTTTATAAAACAACCTTCCTTCAGCTTGACAAATGGATGGAGCAAAATGTGCTTATACAGGCAAAAACAATTAAACAGGTCCATAGCAGTTTATAACCATCATGGATCAATTGGGGGTGGTAATTCATCCTATTGCCTGTCATGTTGATGCTGGAGGGGAGGAGGATGGTGGCGGCTGCTCTGGGGACTGCAACTTCTCATCCAAGGAGAGATGACTCAGCTCTTCCCTCTTCCTTAGTGGGTTGTGTGGGAGCAGGGGAGGGTGGAAGGGTTTTAAAAAATATGGCCAAGTGCCCATCTTAGAAGACTAGAATTTTGTACAAGTAGTGGTGGTGAGGGGTGTGTGTGTGTGTGTGTGTGTGTGTGTGTTGGAGGATAATATCATGGATTCAGAACTGGAAGGGAGCTTAGAGGTCAACCCCTTTGCTTTATAAATGAGGGAACTGAGGTCCAGAGGGATGCGTGATGTGCTGAAAGTCACACAAAGAGCAAATGATTTGAATCCAAGTCAGAGGATCATAGATTTAGAAAGTCCATCAAGTCTAATCCCTTCCCATTTCCAAGGAAGTCCACTGAGTCCCCAGGATGAGTGTGAAATCACATGGGGGAAGAAAGGCTAGGCATAAGGAACAGCATTTGAATTCAGGTCCTCTTCACTCTACACTGAAGTCACACCTCTCCTGAGGGACAAGGCTGGGACCAGAACAAAGGCTCTCAGTGCTTCTCTGATGCCAGGGTGATGCCCCTGCCAGCATGAAGTCTCTGCTCCTCACTTGGCACTATGGCATTCACTGTCTTCTCTTGCCATCTTCCTCTAAAATGTGCCTCTGTTTTGCCTGTCCAACCAGACTTTGAGCCAACCCTGTGGGCTCTCTGTGCCTTTCCGGCATAGGGCATGCTGCTCATCTTTGCTGCTTAATACTGTTTGGAGGGTATGACACAGAGGCTGCTTTCTGGGGAGCTGAGAAGCCTTACCTGGGCTCTGGGATGAGTGGGGTGGAGGACCTGGAGCCATGGTGGTGAATGAGGGTAGTAGTAATAGCAGTGAAGAAAGAAGGAATGAGTGCACGACTGAATGAATAACCATTATCAATGTGCCAAGCACTGCGCTAAGCATAGGGAATACACCTTAAAAAGTGAGAGGGGTCCAATTCTGAAGATGATCTTCCAATGGTGGGTAGGACCAGGACATGGAAAAGTCTGTGCCAGAGTAGGTTTGTGTTCCGTGAGAGGAGAAGGGTCATGCTAGAGTGTTCTTTATGACTCAGTTTTTTCCTTAAGAGACTCAGATTTTTAATTTAAGCCTAATCTCTCATCTTCCCTGATGCCTGGGATTTTTTTAAAAAATGAGATTTGTGATTTCACAGGCAAAAGGAGTTTCTGGTGAGGAAACTCCCTCTATCAATGCAGATTAACACCCCTGCTATTTCTAATCTAAGGGATGGATTCCCTTAGGATTAGGATGGATTCCCTGGGGCACTTGGGGAGTTAAGAACCTTGCTTTGGTCACACAGCTCCTCTGTATGGAAGATGGGGCATGAATCCACACTTTCCTGCCCCCCAAAGCAGCCTTCCAGCCATTATACCAGGCTGCCCTGAGAGCTTTCTAGGGGAGCGAAATTAATCTATGCAAGTTAGATTTACCCTCTGCATACTGAAGACACAATCAAATTGTGCTTACTTTTACAGGAGGAAAAGGGTAATTAAGTTAGGGTGACTGCTTGAGAAATAAAGGGGAAATTTACTGACACTCTCTAAGAGTTTATTTGATTTTTATTTGCCTCTTTTATTTGCAGGTAAACACTTCATACCTAAGGGATTGGCAGCCCTAAGGAGATCAATAATAATAATAGCTGACATTTATATAGCACTTTATGGTTAAAAAGCACTTTGCACACATTATTTCATTTGATTCTTATAAAAAACCTGGGTAGACAGTGTAAACATGGACTGTTCCCATGTATATGTAGGGAAACTGAGGCTCAGAGAGGTCATGTGACTTAGTGCCTGCTGTAAGCCGGGGTAGAATTTGCATTTTTTGAACACTAGCACAGGGTTTCTTGCTCTCCTTTCATCTCCACCATCCTTTTCTCTGTCTCTCACACACAGGTTGGGTTTTACCAGGATTCATTCATTCATTCAATCAACAAACACTTATTAAGTACTTGACTATGTTACAGGCACTAGGCTACGCCCTGGGGATACAGAGAAAGGCAAAAACAGAGTCTGTGTTTTCAAGGAGCTCAAATTCAAATGAGGAAAGACAGTATGGAAATAATTGGGCATATTCTTCCTTCTCCCTTTCCTCCCTCCCTCTCTCCCTTCTTTCCTTCCTTCCTTCCTTCCTTCCTTCCTTCCTTCCTTCCTTCCTTCCTTCCTTCCTTCCTTCCTTCCTTCCTTCTTTCCTTCCTTCCTTCCTCCTCCTCCTCCTCCTCCTTCTCTCTCTCTGTTTCTGTCTCTCTCTCTCACTCTCTTTCTCTTCTTTACAAAGTGGATGAAAGGTAATCTTGGAAGGCATGGGAGTTGGGGTTGGGGAAATAGGAAATACCTCCTACAGAAGGTGGGATTTGAGATGAGTTTTGAAGGAAGCCAGGAAAGCTAAGAAGAGCAAATGAGGAGGGAGAGCATCCCAGTTACGGGGACAGGCTGTACAAAGGCACCATAGGTGGAGCATTAGGTGTGAAGAACAGCAAGTTGGATGGTGGATCTGGATCTTAGAGAGGGGTAACAAAAGGTAAGAAGACTGGGGAGTTAGGAAGAAGCCAGTTTGTGAAGGGCTTTAAATGCCAAACTGTGCATTTCATGTTTGATCCTGGTAGTAATAGGGAGCCATTGAAGTTTATTGAGGGAGGTGTCATGGTCAGACCTATGTTTTAGGGAAAATCCCTTTGGCAGCTGAATGGATTGATGACTTAATTGAATGAACTGATGCAGACCAATTAGAAGGCTATTGAAATTGTACAAGCAAGAGGTGATAAGGCCATGAAAGCTTCTCTTCTTATGTCAGTTTAGTCTGTTCTTCATTTATCCTCTCATGCCAGGGCAGGCCATTGGTCAAAGCTATAAAGTGACTGAAATTCATTTTGTTGGAGATGTGTCCTTGCTCTCAGGACCCTGGAACTCTCATCCTATACTTCTGTTATTCAGTTAATGTCTACAGGATTTACCTGCTAAAGTGCTTCTTGGGGGTCCCCTAGGATTCAGGACTGGAAGGGGCCTTAGAGGTCACCTAGTTCACTGCCCCCCTACACTCTCCCATCTTACAGATGAAGAAGACTGAGACTTACATTCTTGACTGAACTCAATCTTTCTCTACCACCTAAACCCTATTCCTTCCTAAATTCATATGTCTTTAGTTCCATTTCCTTGAGACCCTGCTCGCTCCTTTTTAAAGAGACAAATAGATAATTTGGTAAAAGAATCTGTGCTAGGGTTTCAGTGATATTCGGCTAGTTCTTTTGGCTAGCCCTCCCTTCTCAGGGAGAATATGTACACTTCTATGGCTATTTTAAAATGGAACCTGACGATCAGCTCTGTGGCACCCTAGCCACAGTTTAGGAATCTCTAGATTTTGTAGTCTGGGTATCTCTGGCAATGGCCATTAGTTCCATGAGAACTCCCACCCCCAACTCCTATGCCTTCCAAGATTACCTTTCATCCACCCTATATAGATGAGAGACAGAGAGAGTGAGAGAGAGATAGAGACAGAGACAGATGGACAAAGACAGAGAGAAAAGAAGGAGGAGGAGGAAAAGAAAGGAAAGAAGAAGGAAGGAAGGAAGAGAGGGAAGGAAACAGGAAGGGAGGGAGGGAGGAAGAATATAACCAAGTATTTCCATATTATCTCTCCCTCATTTGAATTTGAGCTCCTTGAAAACAGACTCTGTTTTTGCCTTTCTCTGTATCCCCAGGGCTAAGCCTAATGCCTGTGATATAGTCAAGTTCTTAACACAATATTTCATATCAATTTAAGGGAAAAAAACATCTTCATCATTTTCATGATATATTGGCACCTGAAAGTAAACATTGCCATCTATAGCAGTTTGGGGTATGGAGTACCCAACAATGAATCGTAGGTCAAAACCAAATAATAGCAATAGTAATAAAAATAAGCAGCAGCTGCAGCTGTGATGGATGGTTAAGACTTCCTGAAATCAAAGTAAAGGTAAGAATATGTTTAAGGTAATTGACATGTATATAATACCAGGGTTAAACAACACTTTGGGGCCTGTGAAATGGGCCATAACAGACTTGGAAAGTACCCTAAAAAAGACTGTACAATATTAACAACCACAAAAATTCCCTGCTAATTCTCCTAAGGCAACAGAAAAATTAACACTTCCTCTCTAAAAAAGAGAAAGAGGATTAACGGACATTTTCAGAGGATTTGGTAAATAGGTAAACAAACTTACAGATATACTTTTGGAACAAGCCCACGGTGAGCACTTCACCAAGAAAGAGTAAAGTCTGATAATAAATACACAATATTGAATTTGTTAAATGTAACGAAAAGTTATTTACCTGCTGGATGGAGCCTGTAAAATAGCTAAAGATCCAAAAATGGAATCAAAAGGCCCTAAATGGGCAACTTTCTCATGAAATCAGTTAACAAAATGTTGACAAAGAAACATGGAATAAATGGCTGAGCCATGTGGATTCGTTTATAGAACTGGTAGGGTTTGTGATAATAGTTCATAACCAGGTCATCTCTATCAGAAATTACAAAAACTTTTTCCTCAAGGAACCTAGAGTTAGTGATCAATGCAGATTGTGCAAAGTAACACCAGAAATAGTATAACGCATCTACTCAGGCTGCAAAGATTTAGTACCTTCTTGAAAACCAAGCATGATATGACCTGATAATTAGAATTATATAGCAGAAGCTCACTATCTTTCATGACCTGACAGACAACAAATGCCTACAATATAAATATAGACTTTAACATATCTTGGAAAGAATTCAGCCAATCAACTGCCCTGGAGCCAAACCATTATTACACATCAAACTGTAAACAACAACTGCTTAGACATAATATTGTCTATAAAAACTCAAGAACAATGTTTTCAATAGATGTTGCTGCACCAATTACTAACAGTTTCCAAGATTCATAGAGTCAAAAGCTTTTAAAATATAGAGACCTAGAAAAGGTGGTGGAAATCAGGTGGGAATTAGACGAGGTGCATATCACTCCTGTACCAAGGATACTCTCAGTAAATCGAGAGAGAATGAGCTTAAATTGTAGTGTTTATATTCAGTTATAAGCAGCAGATATTTTATCCAGCTGTGCAATATCTATCTATCTATCTGTCTGTCTGTCTGTCTAGATGTATATGCACACACATACACATAATATATATTATATATGGTCTGTGTGTATGTGTGTATACATATATGCATACCCCTGTACATAAAAACATGATAGCAACTTGTCCCTGAACTCCTTATCTTAACCTCATAAAAAAAGATGAGGATATACTACTACCACTACTACTACTACTACTACTGCTACTACTACTACCACCACCACCATGACTACTACTACCACCACCACCACTACTACTACTATTATACCACACCACTACTACCACAACCAGGACTATTACTACTACTACTACCACCACCACTACTACCACCACCACCACCACCACCACCACTACTACTACTATTACTACTACTACCACCACCACTACTACTACCACCACCACCACCACTACTACTGCTATATTATACTTTATGGTACACAAAGGTTTTTCCTCACGACAACATAATGATGAAGATTGGACAAGTGTCATTGTCTCTACTTTTCAACTAAGGTCACTGAGGTAAAATGACTTACCCGTGTTCATATGGCTGCGTCTGGATAAGGACTAAAACCCAGGTATTTTGGTGTCAAGTTCAGTATTCTTTCTACTATATCACATATCCTCAGAAAAAGCAACTGAGACCCTTTTTTCCCTTTTTCTGTAGCCAGAGGTCAAGTCATCAACTCTGTGCCCATAATGTCCCTTTTCCCAAAGTTTCCCATACTCTATATGGCTTCTCCACCATACCTATCTATGATCAAGGATTTAAGTGACTGCATTCTACTTTTTACACAATTTTTTCCTTTAACCATTTCAGCCTAAGTCAGATTTAAAGTGATGATGTCACAAAATAACAAGCCTCCAACCAGTTTCTGAAAAGACCAAAGGAATTGTTAAAAAGAATGATGTGCCAGACAGTTAGCTAGACATTTGCGCACATTCATTTAATAGGGAGTATATTTCCAGCACTCCAATCCATAATGCACACTAACCTCTTATGTGTTTTTTAATTGACAATGGCAGTGTTATTAGCTTTTGCAAATTGCCTGCTAAACATGCAAATTCTCATTTTTTAAAATCACATTCTAAAGGTAACCTTTATTAGCACTGGTAAGTGAATGGGGACTGGCAAGGTCAATTAGGAGGAACTGACAGAGGGTTGCTTATTGAGAATGTGATGACAGGCTGGAAGAGAACACAGCACCCTGCGAGTTCTATTTTCCTGGGGAGTTTGAGGAACGTGAGACTCCCTGGTAAAAGGAAATGGCTTCTTCTTCACAGTTATGAGCCTGTGATTACTTCCCATGCTTAAAAATGTCCCACTGCCATTTAAGCACTCTAAACCACTTTTATGGAATTCAGTTATAGTCTTCTGAAAAACTGAAATATTTTTGGATTCTTTGAAATCTTTTTTGGCAAATTCTTTAAAATGTTAAGGAGAAGAACTTACTTAAAACTAACTTTCCCTGCTCTATAAAATGTTGAGCATTAAATTGGGGGAAGAGGTGGCCAAGTGTGGTGGATAGAGGGCTGGCCTTGGAGTCAGGAAGGCTTGGGTTTAGGTCCTGCCCCTGACGCGGACTAGATGTGCAAACTTGGCAAAGTTATTTAATCACTCGGTGTCTTAGGGGACTCTTTAAGACCACAGGCTACAGAAGAACTGGCAATCTGTTCTGGGGAGGCAGTTTCCATACTAAGAGTTCCCCACACCAATGAAATCATTCCTGTCTTCTCTTTTTCCCCTTCCCCCCATTTAAAAACATCAAATGGGAAGGATCTGCAGATAACCATTCTGCAAATAAGGTAATCCAAACCTAGAGATTTTTTCTTACATTTATGAGTTTTTGGAAGTGCCAAATCTTCTGTAGAACTGGATGAGTATATCTTCAGCAGCAACAATGTGGCGTTTTTAGGTTTTAAGGTAGATAATTCTTAATACACAGTCACATTTGCTGCCTGTTTTCGTTGTGGCTTTGTACCAGTTTATCTATTTTAATTACCGTTTTAGTGTGCAGCTTGTGCCCTGAGGCCCTTCTGCGAAGGGTCTAATTGTAAGAATTGAAGGAAGAGATAAAATAAATAAATGGATGCCCAGGTGAGCTATCACATTAGCCAGCCTTGGGGGTGGGGGAGAGGTTCAAAAGAAAGGCAGTCCATTTTCACAAAATACATTCTAAGTGTTGGTATTTGGTTGCATGCCCCCTTTCATCAGAGTCTCCAAAAAGCACTTTCTAAGCATTTGCACATCAATTTTCTTATTCCCCCTAATATTAATTGGGAAAGAAGCAGTCTCTCTATTTACGTATGGAGATATTGAACTGTGATGCCCTGGAAACATGGAATGTGCACTACCTTGGTACTGGCTGCCCACTGATGACTCTCTCTCTCTCTTCCCACACATACTTTTCTGTCTGTCTGTCTCTCTATCTCTCTATCTCTCTCTGTCTCTGTCTCTCTCTTCCCACACATATTTTTCTGTCTGTCTCTGTCTCTCTCTGTCTCTGTCTATTTCTCTCTGTCTCTGTCTCTGTCTCTCTCTCCCCACACATACTTTTCTGTCTGTCTCTCTCTGTCTCTGTCTCTCTCCTTCTCTCTCTCCCCTCCTCTCTCTCCTTTCCCTCCTTTTCCCCCTTCCTTCCCCCACTCCAGTTCCTGAATACCTTTCAGGGACCATCTACCATTTCCCCCTCACTCTGGCCTGGGTACCCCAAATACCCATTTTCCTATAAGAGAGAATATAACTCTTTTCCTTCTCCGATATCCCCTGGAAACAGCATTCTTTGGGGGGTGTTTTGGAGGTTTACCACTGAGTAATAAAGAGATACATAGGGGAGGAGAAGGAAGTAACAACAGCAATGAACAATAGACACTTGTAAGGTTACCTAGTTCTTTCTTCTTAGTCAACCTTTTTAAGGGAGATACCGCGGTGCCATGGAAAGGATGTTGGATTTGGGATCAGAGGATCTGAATTCAAATTCCATTTCTGCTACTTGCTGGGTGACCTTACACCAGTCATTTACCCTCTCTCAGCTTTGGTTTCCTCCATTGTAAAATGGGGGGATTGGACCAGATGGGATCTAGGGTCCCTTCCATCTCAATCTATGATCCTTTGGTAAGACTGTGATATCTATGATTTAAGTCAAAGATATCTAACAGGGGGGTTAGGTCTGTTTTTCTTTATGATCGTTAGCATTTACATAATCCTTTAGGGTTTACAAAATACTTTATGTGTATATTTCATTTGCTTCATCCGACAACTCTGTAGGCTAAGGGATAATTTATTCCCGTCTTACACAGAGGAAATTGAGAGTTTTTAGAGACCAAGGGACTTTTCCAGAGTTACGAAGCTAGTGAGTATCTGAGGCAGGGTTTCAGTTCAGGTGGTCTTGACCCAGAGTCCAACACTTGTGACACCTTGTGAGACCCTTCTCCTAGTGCTTTGCCCAACTCTCTGGTTTCCTCATGTTGCTGGATTACAGGATCCTGAATGACAGAATGTCTGAACCACCAGGGACCTTAGCGGTCATCTGGATGGATGAAAGGATGGAATAAGTATTTATTAAATGCCTACTATGTGCCAGGCACTGTGCTAAACAATTTAAAAATACCTCATGTGTTCCTCATAACAACTCTTTGAGTTAGATGCTGCTCTTATCCTCATTTTAAAGTTAAGGAAACTGAGGCAGATTCATAAATAACTTGCCCAGGGTCACAGGGTTAGTAAGTATCTGAGGCTAGATTTGAATTCAGGTCTTCCTAGAATTCTGTCCATTGTGCCACCCACTGACTTATCTGATCCAACCATTTTGCAGATAAAGAAACTGAATGCCGTGAGACTTAAGTGACTTCTTGAAGACCCATCAGGATTTGGACCCAGGAGAATTTTGACTTGCGTTTTTAAAATTTGGCCCATCATTTGTTACCTTAGAGCTGACCCTGAAAAGAGGGGGAAATAGTGAGAAACCTCTTTACAGCACAGCTGTGTGGGGCTCTGGGAAATCTAGTGGCCCTGGGGAATTTTTAATTTAATTCACTTCACAGGCTGGTGTGGCATAATGCAAAGTGTGTTGGATTTCTTGTCCAAATTTGTAGCTCAGAAGGCCTGGGTCAGAATCCTGTCTTTGTCAATAACTGTTTGGATGACTGTGGGCAAGTCACTTTCTCTCTCAAGCCCTCATTTTCTCATCTGTAAAATAGAGGGTTTAGATTATAAGATCTCTAAGTGTATGATCCAATTTAACAAATATTTATGAAGCAGTTGCTTACTATACAACCCTTTTGCTGTGTATTCTCTTGAATTGCCTGTACATGCCAAGTGGTACTGCAAGCTACCTGATGTCTGAGTTACAGGGAATTCTAAAGGGATTGAGCAATGGGGGATTGAGATTGCAACACCAGGAAAAGGGATGTCCCTGGTAGCAGCATCTGAAGTCCTTCCAGATTCACTCAGAATTCTAGAATGTCAGGGGTACAATCTTATCTCAGAGTTAGCAAGCTAGATGTTAGCTCAATTTCCAAACTCTGGCCAGTGGATGTGACCCAAGACGTCTTTATCCCCATCCCTGAGCCTGGTCTTTATGTGCACGGTACCAGCCAATAAGAGGTCTCTCTTTTTTTTTAACTGACCCTTTCCTGTTTAAAACCTCTATCCTGGAGGTGTCCATCCCATCAGCTTCCTGTTTCCTGGTCTTGCTAAACCCAGCTCATTTGCAAAATTTCTAAAACAGCCTCAATTGGGGCATAGACAACAATAGACACTTTTCCTTGACCTTAACCAATGGAACCCCTCTGAGGCTGAGGGCATTAAATTCCTTCTCATTTCCCTCATCTAACTTTCCTGGTTAGTCTTTTTTAGATTCCAGGTTTCAAAATAATATAATATGCTTCATAGTTCCCCTAATCAGAGAAAGGCCGGATCATTCCAGGAGTCAAAATGCCCAATGGCTACTCAGACTTTAAAGACCAGAATTTGTGCTCTAATCTTCAAGTCTAACTTTGCTATAGACTTATTCTCAAAAAGCCTATAAAAGCAATGATAGCTCAAGTTACCACTTAATCCAGTGAGCAACTGAGTTCCAAGAATCCTGGCCAGGAAATAAATTCCACAGAAACAGTTCTTAGTCTGAGTCATGCCGTCCATAGTCACACATCCTCCTAACACATTCCTTGGCCCAACAAAGTAGGAAATGACTTAGGGTTTAGAGCTTCCTGACTAGAAGTAGGTGGTATAATGACTTTTTTTTTTAAAAAGCAAAGTGTTTTTTTAAAATGTATTTAGCTTTGATAGGGTCAAAACAATAGGTGAGGTTTCATAAAAGGGTGTTTGCTATACCTAGATGTTTTAGTGATTTCCTGAAAACACTTTGGAAACAGCTCTAGCAGCTCTGAGGGCATTTTTGAATAAAATAGGAAATAAAGTTCAACATCCCTTCCTCAAGGCACTTACGTGTCAAAGCTGCCAGATACGAAGGGTTTTCCTTGGGTAAACAGGGCCACATGTGGGGCCGCCAATTGTAAGCTAAGGTTCCAGTCTTCTGCTTGCACTGGCCAAAGCTATCAGTGAAATCAGCCTGTTTCCTTATTTAGGATACAATTGCATAACAATTTATATAACCCTTTCAAACCAGGCTGTCCTCCATGCATGGAGTGCTCTTCCTCCTAACTTCAGCCTCTTGGAAATCTCTACCTCCCTTCAAGGCTCAGCCCAAGCACAGCCGCCTACAGAAGACCTTTTTTGAGCCCACAGCCCACTCAAGTCCTTTCCCACCCACACTCTGGAAATTACTTAGAATCTACTCTGTGTATTTGGTATTTATTTATCTGTGTATATCAGGTCCTTCCTGGCTCTCTCTCGCCCTCAGGAGAAGATAAGATTTGTGAGAGGTCAGAGACTGTTTTGCTTCTGACTTACAGAATCTTAAACACTGTAGTTGCTTAATAAAAGTTTGTTGAATTTAATTGAATCAAGGATCTTGAATCCCACTACAAAGAAAAAAATGGGCAGTAGGGGTGAAGAGGGATTCACTACTATTCTGTTACTAGAGATACTGAGGCCCCAAAAGATGCTGCAGTTTGCCTAATATCATTAGCCAGTCAATCAGATGCAAAAGTCAAATCTCCTATCTGAGGGTTCTTTCAGAGTTTCAACTCTAACCTAGTTGTAAAATGAGCTGAAATTCTCCCCACCTGGCAGTACAGGAGCCACAGAGGCAGAGAATATTAGGTCTTAGAGATCCTCAAGTCTAATCTCATTTTACAGATGAGGAAAGTGAAGCCTAGAGAGGGTGAATGAATAGTCTAAGGTCATACCTATACCTTGTTACTGGAAGATCCTGGCTTAAAATAGAAGTCTTCCAACTTCTTTTCCTTTACCTTTCCTCTGCATGATGGGACAAATGAGTTCCCTCCTCACCCCCAATCAGAGGTCTCCAAGGAAATGGAATATTTGGGGAATTCAGTAGAAGGGATGTTAGTTGAGGTCTAAGACCTTTGATTGTAAGCTGTGGTGCCATTCAGCAAGACGGCAATCATTAGTTAAGACGTTACTACGTGGCAGTCACTATAAGAAAGGTTAAATACAGGGACCCTGCCTTCAAGGAGCTTCTGTTCTAACGGAGGAGCCAACCTGCAAACAACTAGATACATATAAGATACTTTTGACAAAATGTGTCAAAGGCAGTCTCAGGGAGGAAAGTACTCTAGGGGCAGGGGAGGGGGGCAGAGGGAGGGAGACTGGAAATGGCTTCCTACAGAATGTGAGATTTGAAGAAATCTAGGAAAATTAAAAAAGAGAAATGGCAGGGACCGAACATTCTGGGTAACAATTAATGTAAGGCCATGGAGGTGGTTGATGGAGCACTGTGTGTGTCAGATGGAGCATCTTGGATAGAATAGCTGGATCACAGAGGGTGCAGAGGGCAGTAAAGTGTAATAAGAATGTAAAGATAGAGAGAACCCAGGCTATGATGAGCTTTAAATGCCAGAGGACTATGCGATAGGAGATTTCCTGAACTAGATCTCATGTATTCTCCTATAAGTGTTGCTTTGGATGGATTATTTTCCTTTCTCAAACTACGGTTAAGTATCAGCCATAGTTTGGTTCTAGAAGAGACCATCTAGTCCAGGGGTGGGGAACCTGAGGCCCTGCAGCCACATGTGGCCCTCTAGGTCCTCAAGTGTGGCCCTTTGACTAGTTTGGATTCAGTCAAAGGGCTGCACTTGAGGCCCCATCCCTGATCTAGTTCGACCCACTTATTTATAAACAAGGAAATGGAAGGTTACAAGGTCATCCAGGCAGTAAGCATTAGAGGCTAGATTTGAACACACAACCTTTTGATTCCAGAGTCAGACTCCTCTGCCCTGGACCACACTGAAGCTTGCTCAGAAAAGCCCATTCTGTCTATCTTGAATACTCAGACTTGGCTTTGGTTTTCTTGTTGTTTGAACCTGAGGGACACAGGGACATGCTTTGGAAATTTCATCTTCCAGCAATGAGTTCCTTTTCTTCCATTCTGCTGGTGGTGTGTTAATGATAGAGACACCAGTGATCTACATGGAAGCCCCCACTAGTGAACAGCTGTGGCCATTGGATAAGGTGCTGAGAACACCCATCTCAAGGACCGTGGGACACAGAAAATATGATTCCAGCCCAATGAGAAATTAATCGAAAAGAGGAAGAAAATGGGTTAGGTGTTCATTTTGCTTTGATCTCCCATTGAGTTACCTGGGAGGACGATCTGGGCTAGGGTATAAAAGAAAAATTCCTTTGACAAACGTTTGTTGTGAGGACGGAGGGGAGAAAGGGGAAAAAATATCAAAGAAAACTTATCCATGGCACCACAGCACTTTTATAGGATATGTTTTCTTAAGAACTTTTTATTTCTTTCGTGTTTGTCAGGAAAATCCTCTTTTGAATAGGCCACTGACTGAAAGTCCTACTTGAAAAAAGGAAACATGGTGATTTTGGTTCCAGAATAATCCCAATGCAAATGTAATATCCGTATTTGTTTGGGACTTTAAGGTTTGCAAATCCTTTTATGCTCACTATTTCTCCCAGGAAGTGGGTGGGTGAGTTATCTGCCTTTTACAAGTAAGTTTACAAACTGGGGCACAGAGAGGTTGAGACTACTCTGAGGTCACGTAATTAAGACGGTTCTGAGGTGGGATTCCAACCCAGGTATTCTTGACCCCAAGTTCGTGATTTATCTACTATTCCCGATGGCCTAGTATGCCAGGGATGGCATAAGAGTTTCAGGGGTCCAGGAGACCTCGGAGCATGCCAGCAGATTGGCTGTCTCAGAAGTCACCTTTCTACAGCTTCTGTTCCTTGTTGAACTGGGGGCTAAATTGGTTTTTTCTCAGACAGGCTTTTGAGCCATCAACTTTATGAGTATATCCAGCTTCATTACTAACCAATTAATTCCAAATTGCAAATGTCTCATGATGGGAAGAGTAGGCTTTTTTTTTTTTTGAAGCGAGGTAAAAAACAAAACAAAACAAAAACGAGATGAGTTCCTGGAGGACTAGGACCATGTTTTTGTATTCCTGGTGCTTAGCACTGAGCCTGGCACATAGCAAATGTTTGTTGACTGACTCTTTTATTTTGCCTAATGGACAGTAGGTGCTTGAAAACCTGCTGCTGATATTTCTTCCTCTAATGTCTTCAATCATATCACTGTGTTGCAGTTCTCATTCTATTTGTCCTTCCCTTCCTCCCCTTCATCATTGGGTGTGGGGCTTTGGGCCTGGTTTGGGGACAAAGAAAGGGGCAACAAGAAGTCACAAGAGACTTTATCTGCCCATGTTTGGGTGAAAACCACACCTACTCATTGTTTGTGCTTGGGAGTCACCAAAGGGGATGTTAACATCTTAAGTTTTGTTGGGTTTTTTTGAAGTTTCAAAAAGATCCTAGAAAGTTTTTGGAACATTTTTTATGAATAAAATATTAATATTTACATAAGCTGTGGCTAGAGATTGCGTAGTACAGGGACAAAAAATTGGTTCTGGAATAAGAGGATTAGGTTTAAATCTTACTTCTGATGCTCACTTCATAATGGTGACACACACACACACACAACACACACACATAACACTTAAGGTTTGCCAAACAATTTGAATTTTTTCATTATGTCTTCAAAGTATGAGGTAGATACTATTATTATCTCTGTTCTATAAATGTGGAAACTGAGGCTGAGGTAGGTTAAATAACTTGCCCAAGGTCACACAGCTAGTAAATATCTGAGACAGTATTTGAACTCCTGTCTTCCTGAGAGTGCTCTGTACGTTACACAATCTAGCTTTCTTCACCTGAAAAAATGAGAGTTGGATTAAATGGCCTATGTGGTAGCTTCCAGCCCTGGAAGTATGATAACAGGACTGTGTCTATGGTCATAAATATAATAATGTCTAGAAGGATTAACAGACTGTGTAATGGAAGCAGGTGATCTTTTCCTGCACAATAATGTTGCCCGGAGTATATTTGGTCAATGTTCCTATGCCATAATTATTAAAACTGGGCTAGTCCAATCAATAAATGCTCGAATTGATGGAACATCTTTCTTTCAAAGAGCATGCTGAACAAAGTTTCGAGCAAAAAAAAGTACAGTGAAATGTTATTTTTATAAAATCAGGATACACTATTTCTTTCTATCAAGTTTTATTTCATGATCCATTTTTGATGCTCTGATCTGGTCTGGATATATGAAGTTTTGAAATAGGCCAGATTATCTATCTGAAAAGTTCACTGACCAAAGATCAATACTGAGTAGAGGGAAGGGGAAGATGCCTGAGTGTGCACCTGGAATGTTCTGCTTGTCCAAATAGCTGCAGCTCCCTTAAAGAGGGGTTCACAGCATTGTGTTGTGTTGCGTGTTGGCAGGATGAATCCAGGAGATCAGAGAGGTGGCACTGACTTTCTGCACCCTCACTTAAAAGCACACAGATGTTCCCAGAAACCTGAGTACCATGCATCTCAGGAGCCTCCTTGTGACTGCTCTAGACCCCCTTTCATGACCCATTTTGTTTTCTGTCTTACTCATTTATAGCTCTGACCCATGACTACAGATTTTTACCTCACTAACTTGCTTTGCTAGCTACATGGACCTTTTGGACTCTGTTTTGACTGATCTCCTGATGACCTCTTGGGCACATACAAACTCCAGATTCTGCTCCATTCTGACTTGGTGGCAGTCTCAACCATGGTACCGCATACCACCAAGATGCCTCAGCTTGTATTCTCAAAGCCATCCCATCGAATTCCCTGTCCTTGTTCTCATGCTTGGGCAGGGTCAGACTGAAAAGGACAATGAATTAAACAAATTATGTGAGGGTTATTTTTTTTTTGTTTTCTTGCCAAGGTTTCAATTTTGAATATAAAATTTTTTAAAGGAGCTACTTATAAAATGTTTATATATTAGCATTGTTAAAGATTAGCTCAGCTGTCCATTTTGTAGAACGTGGAGGACAAATGAGAACTTTTTGACTATCTGATTTGATTGTTTGATTTTTTTTCCTGCTTCATCCTCAAACAGATAATTTATTAAACGCTATCATTTGGGGGGAAAGCCAACAACTCTTCAAGTTAATTAATCAAAAATGGCAGACTCGCATACCAAAATGACCTTGGGTGTGTAGAGCAGTTCTGACATTCATACAGTCCAGAAGGGGTGGGGAGCCTGTGGCCTTCTAGGTCTTTGGGTGTGGCCTTTTGACTGGGTCCAAGTTTGGATGTGAAGTTTGGATTCAGTAAAAGGCCCACACTTGAGGATCTAGAGGGCCAATGTGTGGTCTTGAGGCCTCAGGTTCCCCACCCCTGGTCCAGTTTGTTTCCCATTCATGAAAGGGAGGTTCACTGACACAACATGTGTGCTGCAGCTCCTCTGCCCTTGCCCATATCTTTCTCCTCACCATCTGGTCCCATGTCAATATTGACAAAGAATTAAAAACACTTTATGAATATACACGTCCATTTTAGCCTCTCCTGTGATATTTTTATGAATTTGTGAATTCATTAACAT
Organism: Trichosurus vulpecula; assembly: GCF_011100635.1. Classification (NCBI taxonomy): domain Eukaryota; kingdom Metazoa; phylum Chordata; class Mammalia; order Diprotodontia; family Phalangeridae; genus Trichosurus; species Trichosurus vulpecula. The sequence goes on along the minus strand of NC_050576.1, from coordinate 267,082,194 downwards.
AAGGAAGTATGAGTATGAAAACTGCCTCCGATCATGCAAATCAACAACTCCTTTGTAATTTAATTTATAGTCATAGAGCATTGCTTAGGAGCACCAAGAGGTTAACAGATTTGCCCATGGTAACAGAGTTAATATGTGTTAGAAACAGTACTTGTAGCCAAGTCTTCCTGGCCCCAGACCAACTCTCTAGCCACTACATACTATGTATCAGGTTTTTGGAATGGGGGAGGAAATAAGCATTTATTAAGTGCCTACTATGTGCCAAGCACTGTGCCAAATGCTTTACAAGTATTTTTCTCACTTGATAATATTTGTAATATAATATAGTATTTGTTAGGATATTCCTTGAATAAGAAAAAGATGTACTTATTCTGATAGTTATGAAAAATTAATAAGAAAAATTAGTAAGTTATGAAAAATCAGGTATCAAAAGACCCAAGAGACTCTATTCCTTCCCTCGGTCTTCCACTTCTTTCTCAAGGACATAGTTAATTTGACAAGATAATAGATATGTGAAAATTTCCTATCCCAACAATTGAAATAGATATGTGTGTCTCCTTCATAGACAGGCATATCTCCCAATTAATATTGTTAATCAGTTTTATGAAAACATGATTTTAGCCCTGATGACATTCTGGCATGGCTATTAGCTCCATGATGGAAATGGTTATTAATGATGAGGTTACAGTGTAACTTTGTAACTTTATAGCTGTAATATATTAGCGATGGCGTTATGGAATAACATTTCATGGGGTACCCTTATGTGGATTACACTATGCTTTACATAGGTTATGTAAACACTCATAAATGTGCAAATATAAAAAAAATTCATGTGCTTTACTTGGCATGTAACTATTATGATTCCTATTAAAAAGGCATAAAACTTTTGAAAACCAAAATAAAACAATGATATATTTGGCCCTGAATCTAATTATGTTTCTTTTTTGCCGCTTTAAATGGCATATTCTCATTGTAGAGTGTGCTATAGATCATCTTTGTTACTTGTCTTGGGAATAGAAGCTCTATTTAACTTTGCTTTTGACTAAGATTTTATCCTATTAATAAATACCAGAATGCTCCTACTAACACAGATGATGCATTCCAGGGACACATTTTGTTGTAAGAAACTTTTTTATATATATAACTAGGAGTAGAGAGAGTCTAGGAGAGCTAGGGATGCATTCCAGGGTATGAATAAAGGGATTTGGGGCAGATGGGTACAGCATGAAAATATGAATTACTATCCAAAATACTGCCAACTCTAAGCAAAGCATTTATACTGAAGTATCGAGTCAATCAATCAGCATCTGAAAACGGCTAGACAGGGCCCTTCTGTCTTGAAAAGGGGAAGGAATATTTGAAGAGGAAAAGGAGTTGCTACAGTGTAGATTGGAGAAGGAAAGAGATATGTGTGTGTGTGTGTGTCTGTGTTTATGTACATACACATAAGTACATAGATATACATGTATATGTATTTGTATAAATATATGTATATACATCAAATCTACATATCTACATATCTGTATCACCTTCCTTTCTCTAATCTGAGTAGAGCTAGAAATTTCTTTACCTGGGGCAAAAACACGGTTCAATCAGGGTGGATTAAAGTGGGGTAGGATGGGCAATAGTAGCGCAAAAGATGGTCTAGCTGAGGATGCGGTTGTTCTGAGACAGTGCTGTTCTGAAATCAGTGCTGGATTGAATGTCAGATAGGAGTATTGGACCTAGCCAACTCCAAGAGAAGCTGGTACTTTTGGTAGCCCCAAACTCCCACAGGAACCAGAGGAAAGATGGGCCTCAGGAGAGGGGTGCCACGTTGATAGGACTCTGGATGTCCCATGAGGAGAAAGTGCTGCTCCCAAATATCTGTACCCTGGGGCAAAGCATCAGTCACCCAATGTTAGTTATAGCTACCTCTAAGGCGTCTCTCCCTTACATTTAAGATAATACATTTTTAAAGTTGGAAGAGACATTCAGAAGAAACAGAAATCATTGGTTGTGGGCAGATATATGGAAGGAAATCAATAAATGACTTATTTTAAAGAAAAAAAAACATGTATCTACTACAGGCTCAAAGTTACTCTTTAAGCTCATTTATTCAAGAAGGGCTTATGATACTGTGCTCAATGTTTGGTATACAAATACATAGATGAAGCAGTTCCTTCCCTCAAGGAATATACATTCTTCTGGGGAAAGCAATATTCACATAGGTAAATAAATTATGCATACATACATATACAAATACAACCATCTACCTACCCCACCCCCACATATATTCATATACATCCATACAAATACGTATACGTATATATGCATATAGATAGATACATAGATAGATTGATAGACTTTCATTCTTTTGGAGGAAAACAACATCCACATAGATATGTAAATTACACGTACATATATAATTTACTTATTTATAGTATTATACTTATATATTTATACTAATAGATTAAATATACATAAGTAATTTATATTAATATATTTAATTTATATATTATTTAATTTATATGTATTATTAACTAAGACTTATATTACTATAATTATCTTAGTAATAGTTATACTCATGTATTTATATATAAATAAATAATTTATATATATACAGGTGTACATACATACACCCATATATAATTTACTTGTCTATATCACAAGCTTCTATAAAAGAATTGCCATAAATATTTTTGTACATGTGTGTCCTTTTCCCATTTTTATGATCTCTGTGGGATACAGACCTAGAAGTGGTATTACTGGGTCAAAGGATATGCACAATTTTATAGCCCTTTGGGCATAATTACAAATTGTTCTCCAGAATAGTTGGATCAGTTCACAACTCCACCAATAATGTTATTTTCCGCAGAAGAATATAAGTATACACGCACACACATTTATTGTTGTTCAGTCGTTTCAGTCATGTCTGACTCTGTGACCCCATTTGGGGTTTTCTTGGCAAAGATACTAAAGTGATTTGTCATTTCCTTTTCTAGCTCATTTTACAAATGAGGAAACAGAGGCAAGTAGGGTTAAGTGACTTGCTCAGGGTCACACAGTTAGCAAGTATACACACATTTAACACAAATACATACACATACACACACTGAGTAACTAGGTGGGGCATTAAGAGGAGGCAGAAATGAAGAGGGAAGGCATTTTATACTTGAAGTACGAAACACAGGTGATGCAAAGACATGGAAATAGGAGGTGGAATATAGAGCATCTTATATAGGAAATAATAAATAAGCAAGATTGGTTGGAAGGCAGAGTACATGTGGGGAACTAATGAGTAATCAGCTTAGAAGGCAGGCTGGAGCCAAACTGTGAAAGTCTTTAAATGCCACAGAGGTTTTTGTATCTGATCCCAGAGATGATTTGTATTGGAGTTAGTGGGAATTTGCCACACTCCTAGACTAGAGAGCTGGAAGGAACCTCAGAGTTCATCTAGTACATCTCTGTCCTTTCACAGATAAGAAAAGTGAGGCCCAGAGGTGAAGTGATTTGTCCAAGGTAGGTCACACAAGTAGTATGTAGCAGAGACAGCATGCTGGCTGAGATCTACGAATCTCTAATCTGGTTCTCTTTCTGTTCCTCTAAGCACCTGCCTAAGGGAGCATGGGAACCAGGGTAGATTGGCTTATAGGTGGAAGGGACATTTGATAGAAGCCACATAGACCATTCCCCTCATTTTATAGATAAGGTCCAGAGGAGTTAAAGGACTTCAGTCAAGGTCACACATGAATAGCAGAGTTGAGTAAGAATTTAAAGCCAGAACTCCAATTTCAAGTTTGTTTGTATAATCCCACAATGCTTCTTGGGTTTCCAGACAAGTTGACAGAGGTTAGGGCTTAGTAGGGCTACTCCCAAAGACCTATGCATTCAAATCAACACAGCTTTACATGAGTTGTAAAGATTTTTCTTTTTTTAAAAAAAAAACTTTCTTATACAGAAGCTTCAATCCCACATAAAGATAGCACCAAGTTCATTGGCAAACTAATTTATTTTGGTGGTTAAGAAGAGAAGTGTTTGGGGGGCAAATTTGGAAGTCGAGTGAGCAATCTGGCTGAACACAAATTCCTTTGTGATGAATATGCTTTCCTGTGCCCTGGGCCTGGTTTTGCCTGTTCTGGAGTTCTCATCTGTGCCTAAAATGGACAAGCTGCCAATCTCTGTAATGTATAAATGCCCTCTTCAAAGGAAGACCAGTTGCCCTGGCTAGCCAAGACACAGACATCCTTTTTGGTGGGATGAGTGACTCAGTATGGAAACACTGGCATCTCAGTACCACTGCCTTTGGTTCTTAATGGACAATGTTAATTAGCTCTGTAGGATACACTCCAGGTTAGTATCCAGGTTAGTAGATTAGCTGGCACTGATCTTTGCTCCGGTGTTCTCTAGAGGACCTTGTGTTTTCAGGTCTGTTTGCCCAGGTGTATAATAGTTTTGTAGATAATCCTGTTTACTGGATATCATCTCTGTGGGACACAGCCTGACACCTTTGATCTCCTTTGTTTCCTGGATAACAGCAGAGCTAATCCTCAGAGACAGGGGGGTTGGGTTTTCCTCACTCCAGAGTACTAATGAGTTCAGCAGGAGAATGTAGCATCCAGAGGAAATCCTGATTCTAATCAAGGAGCTATTATGTTTGCTTTTACATGAAAACCTCCCAACTAATGTTGGAGATCGTCCTGATATTTCCTCAGAAATTTGGGAAGTGAAGGTTTATATTTTCATTCAAATGCTGCATTCTTTTTAAAGTTGAAATTAAAAAAAAAGTTTAGTGGATTCTTCCCACTCCACCCAACAAAATCAGTTCGTATTTGATTGGTATTTGTGCTGTATTGACTTGATGCACATGCTGTTTACCCTTTCCTAAGCAAAATATAAGCTCCCTGAGGGCAAGCACCATTTTGTTTTTGTCTTTGTATTCTTAGAACCCACTATGGTGCTTTGCACGCAGCAGGCATTGAACAAATGTTTGTTGAGATATTGAAAAAGAAAAATAAGATAAATCTTTTAAAAAAACATATAGTACAAACCAATCAAAGAGAAAGTTGTTTCTCACATAAAAACATTTCTGAGTTTCTTCTGGTACAGAAATGACTTTTAAATAATGAAAATGCCAATTAACACTTTATATTACCTTTAATTTGATGCACACAAGATATTTTGTGGAACAGCGCATTAGGTGTTTGAACACATTTCATAGAGATAACGAACAATTCAAGTGTGTTCCTAAGAGTTTAAGAGAAAATTTGAAGAATGGCTCATGGTTTTCCTAGTATTTGAAATGTCTTCCCCTTACTTGATGAAATCCTACCTGTCCTCCAAGGCTGGGAGCTAATGCTACCTCCTCCACGAAGCCCTCCCTGATTCCCACAAGCTGGGAGTAATTTCTTCATTATCTGCGTCCTCATCAACACTTTGCTTTGGCATTTATCGCATTTTTTGCCTCAGAGTAGAGTAATTGAAAGAACGTTAGATTTAGAGTCAGGGAAGACCTAGGTTTAAATCTGCCTCTGATACTCAGCAACTCTGTTATCGTGGGTGGTTGCAACCTCTCTGGATCTCAGTATCTTCATCTGTAAAATGGGGATGATCTTTGAAGCATTCCTTTCCCATGTCTCTTGAGAGGATCAGAGGAGATAAGGCCCACACAAGACTGCAAACTGTGAAGCCCAGTTGAAATATCTGTTGTTATCACTTGCCTCAGTTTCCCTCGAGGATGTTTGTCTTCATCTTACCCAAAGTATGTACTACATAATGGATAATTTAGAAATATTTGTAGAATTGAAAAGGGGTGGGGGAGAAGAGAGCTCACATTTGCAAAGAGTTTCAGTGTTTGAATTATTTTTTTAATCACCACGTTCTTGTGAGGTGTGTTATATTATTATTAGCATTATCATTCCCATTATACAGATGAGAAAACCCAGAGAGGTAAAATAACTCATGTAGGATCATATAGTCAATACATTTAAGAATTGGAACTTGAATCCAGATGGTTTGACTCTAAGACCAGCAAAGTTTTCCCTATACACTGTTGTTTCTTGGGGATGCAAAAGCTACAAGTAAACCATATATGAAAACTATGATGTGGAGGTTTATTCAGTAATATATTTGTATTCTGGGCTTCATTTCAGTCCCCTCTTCCCCCACCTCCCATCTCCAGACTTCACATTTGTGTCTTTTTTATTAAAGCTCCAATTTACTTATGTTCTGGTATTTTATGGAGAGAGTCTGACATGAAGGTTTGTTAATGAGATATCACTCTGTAAACAAGCTAAGCTTGCTCTAAATATAGAAGAAATGATGGGAAACTGTGAATTAAAAAGCCGTAATGGAGCTACTGCTTTATTTGGTAACATTACAAGCCATCATAGGGGAACTTGAGGAGATGATAAGGTGTTCAATTGATCCAAGTTTATCACATTTATCAATATAGATGTGTTCATACATGTTCACACTGTTTCTCTGTCTTTCTCCCTTTCTCTGTGGCTTAGCCTCTCTCTCTCTCTCTCTCTCTCCCTCTCTCTCTCTCTCTCTCTCTCTCTCTCTCTCTTCTTCCCCACTTTGAGACACACAATAATCTTTCTCTTGTTTGCCTTATTCCATCTACTTCTTTTTTTAAATTTTTTTTTTATTTTTAGTTTACAACACCCAGTTCCACAAGTTTTGGGGTTCCAAATTTTTCTCCCCCTCCCACTCCTCCCCACAACCCCCCAAGATGGCATGTAATCCAACGTAGGTTCTACATATACCTTCACATTGAACTTATTTGCATAATAGTCCAGTTGTAATGAAGAATTATAACCAATGGAATGAGTCATGAGAAAGGAGAAACAAAACCAAAAAAAAAAAGGAAAAAGGAAAGAGAGAGAGCAAAAAGTTTGCCTCAATCAGCATTCAGACTCCATAGTTCTTTCTCTGGATGTGCATAGCTTTTTCTATCATGAGTCTTTTGGAGCTGTCTTTGAACCTTGCATTGATGAGAGGAATCAAATCTGTCAAAGTTAGTCCTTACAGATACTGTGGGTCAAGATGGCAGCTGGAAAGCAGGGGCTTGCCTAGGGCTCTCCCCCAGGACCCTCCAAACACCAATAAAAATGGCTCTGAACAAATTCTAGAACTTCAGACCCCACAAAATAGCAGAGGGAAGCAGGGCTCCAGCCCAGGACAGCCTGGATGGTCGCGGGGTAAGGTCTATCATGCATGGAACTGGGAGCAGAGTGGAGCAGAGCCCAGCGTGGGCTGTGCCCAAAGCAACCAGACTGGGAGCCAGGTGGAACAGGCCCTAGTGCCCTGAATCAGTGAGCTGTGGCAGTTACTAGACGTCTCAACCCACAAATACCAAAGACAACAGAGAAGGTTAGTGGGAAAACTGCAGGGTCAAAGTGAAAGGAGTTCGCAGTTCGGCCACCTCTCCGGGGGCAGCGAAGGTGGTGCAGCTACAGAACTACAGCTGCAGTTGCTTCCAGCCCCAGGACCACCTGGTGGGAGGAGTTGAGTGGCCCATCAGAGGGGCAGTGCAGAGCCTGCTTAAGATTTGCATCAGGTCCGGGTTGGCGGTTCTTAGGGAAGGAGGAGTGCTGGTGTGGCAGAGCTGGCTGTATAGAAATAACTCTTAAAACAACTGCACATCCCCTCAAGCTTGGAACAAAGTGCTCTCTACTCTAGAAGCAGTCATACCCAGATGAAAAACTCAAGAGTCAAGTAGTTGGCTGGGAACAAGGCCAGGCAGCGAAAATGGACTCAGATTCAGACTCAGACTTTGGAATCTTTCTTTGGTGACAAAGAAGACTAAAACATACAGCCAGAAGAAGTCAACAAAGTCAAAGAGCCTACATCAAAAGCCTCCAAGAAAAACATGAACTGGTCTCAGGCCATGGAAGAGCTCAAAAAGGATTTGGAAAAGCAAGTTAGAGAAGTAGAAGAGAAATTGGGAAGAGAAATAAGAATGACACGAGAAAACTATGAAAAACAAGTCAATGACTGGCTAAAGGAGACCCCCAAAAATACTGAAGAAAACAACACCTTAAAAAATAGACTAACTCAAACGGCCAAAGAGCTCCAAAAAGCCAATGAGGAGAAGAATGCCTTGAAAGGCAGAATTAGCCAAATGGAAAAGGAGGTCCAAAAGACCACTGAAGAAAACATTATCTTAAAAATTAGATTGGAGCTAGTGACTTTATGAGAAATCAAGATATTATAAAACAGAACCAAAGGGATGAAAAAGTGGAAGACAATGTGAGCTACCTCATCAGATACTGTGTGTCTGTAATTGTGTATAATGATCTCCTGGTTCTGCTCCCCTCACTCAGCATCAGTTTGTATAAGTCATTCCAGGTTATAATGAAGTCCGTCTGCTCCTCATTTCTTATAGCACAATAGTATTACATTACATTCATATACCACAATTTGTTCAGCCATTCCCCAAATGAGGGGCATCCTCTTGACATCCAATTCTTTGCCACCATGAAAAGAGCTATAAATATTTTTGTACATACGGGTTCCTTTCCTACTTGTATGATCTCTTTGGGATATAGCCCTAGAAGTGGTATTGCTGGGTCAAAGGGTATGCACATTTTTATAGCTCTTTGGGCATAGTTCCAAATTGTTGTCCAGAATGGCTGGATCAGTTCACAACTCCACCAACAATGTAATAATGTTCCAGTTTCCCCACATCCTCTCCAGCATTTACCATTTTCCTGTTTTGTCATGTTAACCAATCTGACAGGAGAGATGTGGTACCTAAGAGTTGTTTTGATTTGGATTTCTCTAATCAATCATGATTTAGAACATTTTTATATGCATATATATATATATATATATATATATATATATATAATTCATTTCTTCCTCTGAAAACTGCCTATTCATATCCTTTGACCATTTCTCAATTGGGGAATGACTTGTATTCCTACAAATTTGGCTCAGTTCCCTGTATATCTTAGATAGGAGGCCTTTATCAGAGATATTGGTTGTAAAGATTTTCTCCCAATTTTCTGCTTCCCTCCTTATCTTGGTTGCATTAGCTTTGTTTGTACAAAAACTTTTCAATTTAACATAACCAAAATTATCCATTTTGCATTGTGTAACTTCCATCTACTTCTAACCAAAATGTAGACATATTTACAATATATTATAGGCATAGTCAACAAATAATTTCAGAATTTTAAAAAATGCTAAATATTTGAGGATAATCTCCTTGTGTTAAATACAGTTCTGTATCTGTTTTATAGTAGCAAAAAGCTGCAGAGTATCTGCCCATTGATGGGAGAATGGATAAGCAAATTGTGGTTGTATAAATATGATGGACTTTTATTGTTTAGTAAGAAATGATGCATAAGAAGAATACAGAGAAGCATGGAAAGACTTATATGAACTGATGCAAGGTGAAGAAAGTAGAACCAGAAGAGCAACATAACCAATGATCACAACCACAAATGGAAAGAAGAATAATTACAACAAAATCAAAACTAAATGTAGCATGATTATAATGGATTCTTGGGGAATTTTTTTTTTAAAAATTAACTTTCTTCTTTTCTTTGCTTAGGTAGGGGAGCTATGGGTGTGGAATATCTCATATGCAATGTTGGATTTGCTGAACTGCTTCTCTCTCTCTCTCCCTCTCTGTCTCTCTCTCTCTTTCTGTCTCTGTCTCTTTGTACTGTTTGTTATAAAAGATGGCTCTTCAGGTGGGAGAGGAGGAATATTCAAAAAAAAAAGTGATGTCAAAATAAAAGATATCAATAAAAATGTAAAAAAATCCCAAATAAATATACTGTGGTAAAATTCAATGTTTGAATCAATTTCAATTTACGATTTTTTTTCAGTGACAGCAACTTAGTGATGGTATTATGTGTAAGGTGTAGGTATTTTCATTGCCCTGGAAGGGGATTCAATATTTTCATGGCATGCACGTCAATTGTGGTCTTGTGGATTGTACCTTTTCCACCTCTTCCTTTTACATGCATGAATCCATCCAAGGCAATAAAGTTTTCCAGAAGAGAACGCCTGGATGCATTACTATTTTACTAACAGCGCACATGGGACCAATACTCGATCGTGTAATGCAGTTTGTGCAGTCATCCAGAGGAGAATATAGGTAAACAACCAGTGTGGAAGCAATCTCAGGTCACATTCATGTGCATGGAAAATAATTCAAATACCACTGGAAGTTTTTCCTCACCCATGTGGTCAGAGCCCCATCATCCCTGTTCTGCAGTCTTCACAGCACTCCTTGACTTTAAAAAGCACTGTTATCTCTCTCCCTCCCACAAAGTTGTGAGTCGCAGGACTGGGCCAGCCTTAACTTAATGACCACTTGGTAACATTTATGGGGAAGCCTTCTCCCATGGAACGTAGGAGTTGCTGCTTGGGTTCCCTCCTTGTCCACAGGATAGAAAGTCATTACAGCCAGTGCTTAACCAAGTCCATTTGTATTCACAGTGTGTTGGGTTGGAGTGAAGGAGCGGGGGAAAGCAAGCTGCTCGCTTTCCTCTTCAGACAAGGCAGCTCCATTCTTTTTGAAAGTCTAGGTATGCCATGGGGTAGAAAGCCTGATGGAGTAGGGCCAAGAGGGAACTGAAACGATCAACTTGTCCAGCCCCTTCTCTACAGAGAAGGAAATGGAAGCTCAGGCATAGGAAAGGACTTGAACTCAGTGTTTGAGGCCTCCTGATCATGGTGACTGGTTTGTTCTTTTTTTTCTCATGATGATGTATTTGCCTCTAGTCTGTAACTAAAAGAGGCTGTCCTTTTTAAAAAGGAAAATATCACATTTTGAAAAGTATGTTTCAGATATATGTTTAGATAACATCACATGAATGAGTTGTCATGCTTACACATCTCTTCAAGAGTAGGGAATGGATTTTATAAAATGTGACAGATATATTTAGCTCTGGAAAGTTAGCTGTGTGCCCTAGTGTGGAGAGATGTACTGTCATCTCTAGGCTAACCCACTGACACAAACAGGCATTCTGATTTTCTGTCTTTTTCCATCCTACTTATTCTTTATTCACAGCAAATTTCTGAACTTCTTGCCACTTACTTACTCATCTCAAATACCAAGGCAATTCTGCAGCTTCTGAAGTAGGATAAATTATTTTAACTTAATAAAACTATGAGCCAGGTCTGGCTGGCACCTAGCATGGTGCTCGGGACAAAGTGGGCACTTAATAAAGACCTGATTGATTTTTACTAAGTGCTAAGGGCACAAAGACGATAAGAATGACACGCTCACACTCAATGAGCTTCTCTTGTATTCAGTGGATGTAACTGTATGTGCACAGAAGCATAATCCAAGAAAATATATAGTAGGATTGAAGGAGAGATCCAGAAAGTAATACAGTAAGTTGCAGGATAGGTGATGCTTCGTAGTGGATAGAGCTAGACTTCAAATCCAGAAGACCTGAGTTCAAATCCTGCCCCTGACATACATCAGTTTTGGGACCCTTGAGCAAGTCACTTAATCTCTTAGTGTTCTAGGCCACTCTAAGATGATAATTTGCAGAGTAGGTGTCAACTTGCACTGTGGAGAGTTTCCTCCTTAGGGTACCAACAAAATCATGGGTCCAGTCCCTATCCAGATCAAATGAGATAATATTTGTAAAGCGCTTAGTGTTTGGCCCATAACAGGTGCTTAATAAATGCTGCTGTCCCCCACCTCTACCTTCTTTATCCTCATCACGTTGTGCTGGGCTCTCTCTGGCACTCTCCTCTCTCCCCCCTTTCAGTTTCCTTTTGTGTATTGTTTCCCCCACTAGAGTGTAAGCTCCTTGAGGGCAGGGATCATTTTTTTTTCATATTTATATCTCCAGTGCTTAACTCAGTGCCTGGTACATAGTAGGTGCTTAATAATTGGTTATTGTATCCTATTGTATTGCTGATCTGCATGGTGGAACATTTCCATATCAAGTATTTCACCTACTAATGAAATCATAGGTCCCGATTGGGGGGAAAACCATTCCTGAACCCTTAATACTTTTGGGATATAGGTCTTTTTGGCTATTTCTCCATAATATGACTTGTAATGGTGGGAACTAGCTAAGAGTTCAGAATGAAATAGGATCTCCCCTTCACCAATGGAATGCCAAAGATGAGTGAATTGGGAACTGCCAAGATGTTAATTCCCTTTCTTGTTTTTTTTTTTTGTATTCCCCATAGCACCTATTAGGCACCCAATAAATATTTTCTGGATGAAGGAATGAGTGAATTTTGGCAACCAGAAAAGAGCCCGAAGATCAAAAGATCCTAAAGGTTAACTCCAGGATTCAGAAAAACGGGAAGAAAATTACAATGATAATCAATCTGCAAGAACCTCCAGGAAAATAGGGGACACTAGTAAAAAGAGAATTTCTGTTCTAGGAATGGAATCTCTGCTTAAGGTACAGTAGCAGGCTTTTGAAGTAGAAGGGAAGCTATATGTATAGTCAGTTTTGACTACTGCAGTCTTTTCACTCTGTCCTACATGAGAGACCTTTCAATTAATTCATCAAAAATGACATCTAATGCTGGGGAGGTCAGCAGCCTTGTTAGCCCTGAATAGTATGGGTGGGACCGAGAAGTGCCAAGGGTAGCAGGTGGCAAGATTAAGGCAGAGGTGGAGGAGGAAGAAAAAAGGGAAAAGAAAAAGAAAAAAAAAAGAGTCAGAAGGTCAAAGAAGAAAGAAGGTGGGAGTGAGAAAGGAAGGGGAGAGAGAAAGAAAAAAGTAAAGATGGGTAGATATGGTAGAGCGTGGCAGAGAGCAATCATTGGTGCTTCCTGCCTCACAGCTGAAGCTATGCCTTGACAGGCCTATTATTGAGCAAGACCACTGGTTCTCAAACATTTTGGTCTTAAGCCCCTGTAACACTTTTAAAAATTGAGGACCCCCTAAAATTTTTTTATGTTGGTTATATCTATTGATATTCACCATATTAGAAATCAAAACATCTTTGTATTGTTATAAAAATTGTTTATGTTGGTTACATCTATTGATATTGTATTTCTATTGATATTGTATTGTTATGAAAAATTGTGGACTCCCTGAAAAGGTCTTGGGGACCCTACGTGGGTCCATGGACCACACTGACCTAGGCCACAGTGAATAAAGAGGAAGACAAAGAAGAAAGGGTTCATGGAAGGGAAGCTTCAGGGCTGTTGGGATGGTTGCAACTAGAGTGTAGGTATACAATATTATTATTAGAATCAGGAAGGAGGAATCGTGAACTTGGGGAGATTTAGGATGTTCATGAATGATTTTCTTTATGGCATATCCTCGCACAGAGCCCAGCACAGTTCCTTATACATACATAATAGATATTTAAGAATTGTTTATTGAATATTGATTTGGAAAGATACTCATCAAGGTTGAAATTCCCATATAATGGAGTTTAAAGAGACCTCGGAGACCAACTAGTCCAACACTTAATTTCACAGATGAAGAAAGTGAGGCTTAGTGAGAGAGGTGCAAATGAAGTGCTTGATGTCCCATATGTAGTAAGCGGCAAAGCCAGGATTTGAACACAGGTCTATTGACTTCAAATCCAGTGTTCTACTTCATCATGTGCTTAGTAAACCACAGACTGGACAGGAGAATAGTAGGTACCAAAGATTAACAAATAGGACCAAAGAAAATTATCTCCAGGCAAGTGTTTTATAACCAGAAATGCTAACAGGGATGTATAACCAAGATCTTATAACAGAATACTGACACTTGTACATGTATATGTGTGTGTTTGCAAACATGGCACATGTGTAAATGTAAAACAAAGCTTGTTTATAGGAGCATGCCTCTCTATGAATGTTCACAAGAGACTTACTGAAAGAAAGAAGTTTTCCTCTGCATTTAAGCCAGCCGAATGCATTTAGGCAGGCTACCATGTTCCCAATCAAGAACCATTGTGTTTTGCTGTTGTTCAGTCATTTCAGTTGTATTCAACTCTTTACGACCCCATTTGGGTTTTCTTGGCAAAGATACTGGAGCAGTTTGCCATTTCCTTCTGCAGATCATTTTACTGAGTAAAGAGGGTTAAGTGACTTGACCAGGGTCACACAGCTAGTAAATGTCTGAAGTCGTATTTGAACTGAGGTTTTCCTGACCTAGTGCGCTATCCACTGTGCCAGCTAGCTGCTCTAATATATTATGAGTATGGAACATTGTTTATATGGTCAGACTCATTATGTATTTGTTTATTTACTGGACTGCTTTTTTCCCCTTCGAAATTTTTTTTTGTTTCAAGGAGAGCCATTGGAAAGAGGATTAGATGTATTTTGAAATGAAGATGATATAAAAACAAAACATACTAATTTTAAAAAATAAAGGGTATGCTAAAGAACAGATCTCCCAAGGCCCTAAGATTCTATTGGCTTAGGATGTAGAAACTCTCTTTCCCTCAGGTCCTATTTCATAGGATGGGAGTGAGAGCTTCTCAGATAAAGAAACACAATAGTCCTTTCTAGGCTGATTTCACATCACTCGCCTTCATGTTGTCTATATTGTAACCAAATGAACCCAGCTACTTATTTAACTCACTCTGTACTCTCCTACTTCTACACATTTGCATCAACCATGCCCATGCCTGTTATTCCCTTCAGATTGCATCTCCTCCACCTGTCCACCTACTGAAATCCTACCCTGCCTCCAGCGCCCAGGTCGGGTGTTGCCCCTTCCGTACTTCCCCCCTTGGCTAAAAAGTGATCTTTCTTTTATCACATTTTGTAGAGCACTTTATCTGGATCTCTCCTCTGCCCTGTCTTACCTTTTAGTGAAGACTGTGCATAGAGCATAAGCATTCCCCTTATTATAAAAGATTGTAAGTTTCTTGAGGTCAAGCACTGGGACTTTTCAGTTTCATATCCCGGCTTGAAGCACAAAGCAAATGCTTAAAAAATGTTGGTTGACCTAATTTGTTGGGGTGGGGAGACATGAATATGAAGCAATGGCCAGTGTGGGTATCATATTCTCAAAGGTAACTCCCACATCTTTCCTTTCCATTAGCAAGTGAGAAGCTACAAACATACAAAGTAACTTGTATATCAGGTGCCATCATGCTATTAGGAGGCTTTGTTTAACTGCTTTTATGGCATATGCTTTGTAAAAGGCTGTGTTTGTTGGGAAGTGTGTATTGTGTCAAAATAAAACATATCAATTGACAAAAGTGATGAAAACCAAAAGGTTAAAAATAGATGATCGTCTCCTTGCACCTGGCACACAGAAAACTTGTTTACCAAAACAAGTCACTCAGTTTAATGCAATAGATATCACAGTTTGCATTTCATTCAAACAAAAATTACTCTTGACTATTTATTGGAAGGACTGGACAAAAGCCCACGTGCTCCATTTTTCCTGGAATGAAGGTGCCTCATTTTTTCTGTTGACCTTGCCTATGAAAAACTGACCAAGTCCGGGTGTTCTCAATATTTTTGTGTCATGGAACCTTTGTACAGTCTGGTAAATCCTATGGACCCCTTCTTAGAACAATACTTTTAAACATAAAAAATAAAATATATAGGATTATAAAGGAAATCAATTATATTAAAATAGTTACCAATTTTTATTTAAAACCACTAGTTCATGGCTCCCAAATTAAGAACTTCTGGCCTAGTCATTAAAAAGTCCATGTGACCAATTAGTTAACCAATCAATATCTATTGAACATTGACTACACTCCCAGTATCATTTCAGGAATACTAGAAAAGAAAAAGACATTCTCTTTGCTCTAAAGAAATTTATGGTTAATTCTTAGGAAATTAAGCCCCAGATTCATATTCAATTATTCTTCAACTACATCTTGGGTCCATTTGTTCAGAGGTAGTGTCTCATAATGTATCACCCTAGTTGATCTCATTGATTCATTCACAGTAAGGATATCATGCTCTCTGGAAAACTCCACTGCCCTCTACTCCCTGTCCCTCAGCCCAGGGTTGTCTGTGTCCTTAAAAAAATAGACAGGCTGAGAAATCGTGTCAGATCTGAGGTTCCCATCACCATTTCCCACTCTATAGAAAAATGACATAGACTTTTCCCTTGAACCCAGTGCCCATTTACTGGTATTATCCTCTTTTCAACGTTCATGGCACCACCTCTTATATGGTATAGAACAGAACAATATTTTCCTTTGTGTAAAGTTGACACCCACCTGATTTGAAGCCACGTCAGCATTGGTGTGGTTCCTCCCCCAAATACCCAGACCGTGAAGAAAACGATGAGCAGAGTGGTTGTGAACATCATTTGTTTGGGCTCAGATTCGGTGTCTCGAATAGCTAAGGCAAATGCTATTGCTCCCCGTAGACCTTTAAAGGGAAAAAGCCAGACAAAAGAAGTCCATCAGGCCACTCCCACCTCCCTTTTTGGGGATGGCTTCCATGTTGAAATCTGCAAGCCAAAACCTGTGCAATAAAACAATAAAGATTTCTGACCACATGACATGCCATGTCTCTGGAGAGCTGAACGTTTTTAATTTTTAAAAAATGGCATTTAAAATTACTCCATCAATGCGTACACATCAAGTGGTCAATCCTCTGAATGTATTTTCACACCTTTGGGAATTTAACTTGCTAAATGGAACACATATCTTTGCATCGAAGTCACCATGATGAACTATGCCCCCTAGTGTTATTTTAAAGAGCTGACTTTAAGATTTCAAGTTAAAGTGGCTTCTGTTACAATAACAAGAGCTAATATTTATATAGCACTTTACTATGTGTAAGACAGGGGGCAGCTAGGTGGCACAGTGGATGGAGCACTGGCCTGGAGTTGGGAAGACTCTTCTTCCAGAGTTCAAATCTGGGCTCAGACCCTTACTAGCTGTGTGACCCTGGCCAAGTCACTTAACTCTTTACTCTGTTTGCCTCAGTTCCTTATCTGTAAAATGGGGACACACTGGAAAAGGAAATGGCAAACCACTCCAATATCTTTGCCAAGAAAACTCCAGTCGTTCACGACTGAATAACACAATGCAAGGCACTCTGTTAAGCGCTTTACAATTATCATCTCATTTGATACATTAATGAAAATGAAGATTCGTGCTCTGAGACCAGACTGGACTTGTAGTTATGCTTGTTTCTTTCCTTTACCCTGTTTTCTCAGGGCAGAAAGGTGACTTTGACTTAAATATGTTTAAATTACTTGATATTGCTTATAAATTACATGACCATTACTGGTAATATTTGGCTGAGCTTTTATGTGCATGGGGTGAGATTGAGAGACGAGGAGCTGGCCTGTGGGAAAAGAGACTTTCCTGGTCTTGTTCTGGAGCAGAAGCTGAATGGATTAGAGAGAGGATTTTGCACTTCTGGTAATTTTTGAGAATATCACGGAACATCAGACTGACTTCCTTTGAACCTGGAGAAAGACCACTTCTAAGAACATGAGCCAGAGGGCTAGGGATTGGTGTGGTTGTCCCTGAGAGCACCTGAGAGGTACTGCTCACATGTGAATCACAGACCCAGAGTGCTGACAGTATTTTCTGTGTTGTACTTACTGCCTTTTCTCTGCATCAGTTCATACAAATCTTCCCATGTACGTCTGAATTTCTCATATTTGTCATGACATTTCCTTACATTCTGGTGGTACAACTTACTTGTCAATTCTCCAGCCAATGGACACCCACTTTTTTCTAGTTTTTTTTTTCCTTTTCTTACCACAAACATTTTTGCTAAAGATATTATTTCCCATATGAAAATTCTCTATGTGTTTGATCTCTTTGGGGACTATATCCATTATTGGGTTTGCTGAGTCTAAGAAACTGAACAGTTCGATGACTTTTCTAGAAAACTTATTGGACCAATTCACAGTATAGAGAAACAATTCAGAGGGTTAGAAAAATGATGTCCAATATATTTAACTGGAAAAAAGCAAAGCTTCCAGAATTTGCTTTGACAGTCTATCTGAGGGCCTATCTTTCCACAGCCCCCTCAAAAGTGACCATTTCTATTGCTTGTCATCTTTGTCATGTTTTTGTTCAGTTGTTCATGTTGTCGTGTTGTGTCTGACTCTCCATGACTCTATTTGGGATTTTCTTGGCAAAGATACTGGAGTGGTTTGCCATTTCCTTCTTCAACTCATTTCCCAGATGAGGAAACTGAGGCAAACAGGGTTAAGTGACTAACCTAGGGTCACAAGGCTAATAAATGTCTGAGGCTGGATTTGAACGAATGTCTTCTTTTCTCCAGGCCTGAAGCACTATCTACTACACCACCAAGCTGCCCCGACCTTTGTCACATCCTCATCTATAAAGATTAGGAAACTTGAGACTCAGAGAAGTCATTTACAAATAAAAGTATACAGTGATAGAAAAGTGAAGCAGACAAATATTAGGCTATTCTTGAATGCCCTAGTTTTAGTATAAGATACTTGAATCCCACATGTATTAGAATTTGGTTAATTCACTTGTGATATGTGGAGTAAATTGTTCATCTCAATGGTAAGTTGTAAAAGTTAGGCTTGTCAGTATCCATTTCTTCATTATTTTGTTTGAAGTAGTTTACAAATATACATGTATAATGCACATATATTACAAATATACCAAATAAAAATGAGAGATAACATAAGAGTTCTGGAATAAAAAAGAATTAATATTTATTATGCCATATTTAGTGGCATTCTCTTTAGTGAGAATTGTGTAAATGAAGAGAAAGATTCGCAGGGTTAAACAAGTGATATTTAATGTAATTTGCTGAGGGAAAAGCTCCCAAAAGAAGGACTGTGACCCCTATTTACAAATTACCTCCAAGGAAAAATGGAAGAAGAAATTATTCTAAGTCTTCTTAGCTTAAAAGAAAAGGAAATGGCTTGAAGATATGTAAGGTGAAATTTGGACAAGTTATTGATCAAAAAGTTTTGTCTATCAGAGTTCCTGGATATTTGAGGTCATAATGAGGATATTCCATCACCAGAGATGAACATGGCTAGTGACATAATCAGGAACACCAGATGACATCACCAATGCCTCATAGTTCCATGGTACATTTCATCAGAGGGTCTTGCAAAATATTAATTTATTCTTACATTTCTCTCTGAGGAAAGCAAGTGGTATCATTAACAGATGGAGTCTTTGGGAGTGCATTCCAGGCATGATTCAGAGGCATGAACACGGGAGAGGGACTGTTGTATATGAGGAATGGTAAAGAGCTTAGTTTAGCCAGCCTGGAGGGGATTTTTTTTAATTGGAAGGTACTTGTGATTTCATCAGTATAAAAAACTCCCGGCAAGGAAACTCCCTCTATTAATGCAGATCAACACCAGTTCTGTAAGTTATAGTTTTAGAGAGTTGTCCCTAAGGAGATTAATATTTATTAAGTCTGGAAAAAATCTGTAGGATCTACATTGTAAAAGGCTTTATGAGTCGAACAGAGAGGTTCATGTTTTATCCTGGAGGCAAGTGGGAGCCACTGAAGAATCTTAGACAGGAGAGTAAAACGTTTTGACCTGAGCTTTAGGGATAACACTTCAGCAGCTTCGGAAGATGGATTGGAGGAGGATGAATAAGCCTCAACAAACCGCTATGATCTGAGAAGAATACATCATGAGCTAGCCCTCCATCTCTCCTTCAGGGATTGCAGTTAATCTGGCAATCCTCCATAACAGGAATATTAGGAGATATGACAGTTAATATTTATATTTTGCTTTGGGATTCTGAGTATTCAAGGGAAGGCAGAAATAGAAAAATGTTGCTAACATTGAATGAAATGAACAGTTATTTGATGTTTAAGATGAGCTCATATTAGAGCTCTCAATGGATAGCAAGTATGTAAATGTTAATCTTCCTAAAACATCTTCAATAATGTATCATTATTATTATATTAACCTAGCCTTAATAGACCTCTTACATCTAAATTAGCTGTGCCTCGGCAGGCCATAATTTAAAGAACATGCTAAAAAGAATACAAGTTGTTCTGATTTCTAAAATCACATTTTTGCTCTCCCCTTTGCAGGGGATCCCCAAAAATATGAACCCTACAAATACTGTACCATACCAATGAGAAGAGGAGTAATGCTCTTAATTAAAGCCCAAACTACAAGGTGTAAAAAGCCATTAGCATCTTCTGGAAGCTCATTACTGATGTAATTAGAAGAACAAAAAAGGCCACTGAAATCAGGGAGCCTTGGAGAGAAATGGAGGCTGGGTTTCTACCACCACTTTTCTGCAGAATTGGCTGTGTGGTTTGGTGCTGAAAACTGAGAATATTCAAAATTGACCTGTGAAACTGTGAATCTCCAGGGTTTGCTGTAAAAGTCTGAGTTCATTTAGAACTCTGGAAAAGATGCAACGCTATTTCTTCCTGTCCTCTGCATCCCCCATAATGTCAAGGTTACTTACAAAACACTGGAGCCTGAACAAATGACAAATTCCTGCCCATCCATGCGCTTTCATTCAGTTCTGTTAATACTAGAATCCTAGACTGAAAGCCAGTTAAATAAGAAACCTGAGCGGGGTTCAGAGCCAGGAGATTTTAGATTGCAGTAAATGATTTAGGCCATCAGAAAGATAGCTAGAAAAGAGACAGTACAGTGCAACAGAGAGAGACCTGTTTTCAAGTCCTTAATTCAACACTAACTACCTCTATGACGTTAGGTAAATCATAGCCTCTTTCAGCCTCAGTTTCTAGATGTGAGCTCCTTGTGAGTAGGGATTGTCTTTTGTCTCTCTCTGTATCCCCAATGGGGCAACTAGATGGTGCAGTGGATAGACTGTTGGTCTTGGAATCAGGAAGACTCATCTTCTTGAGTTCAAATCCCAACTCAGTGATTTACCAGCTGTGTGACCCTAGACAAGTCACTTGACCCTGTAAATCTAAGTTTTCTCATCTGTAAAACAAGGTGGAGAAGGCACCTGGACAGACTTTGAAAGATAGTGGAAGGTAGAAGGGGCTGGTGTGCTTTGGTCCATGGGGTCACAAAAAGTTGGACACAACTGAACAACAATAGTATCCCCAGTGCTTGGGGCAATGCCTGGCAGAAGGTTAGTTTTTAATTGTTGAATTGACAAATATAGAATGGGGATGATAATAATACTTGAAATATTTGCCTTACTGGGTTGTTATGTGTTTGGCAAATTGCTGTATAGAAATGGGAGTTGTTATTAAAAATTCTGGGAAATACTGACTTGGTCTTTTGGAACTGGAAAGCACCTTCTAGATCATGTTTAATTCTTCCTTCTTCTGGGTTTCCCCAGCTCCCCCATCTTCTAGATGGGTTTACCGAGGCTGAAAGGTTAGAAGCATTTACTAGCTGTGTGACCTCGGATAAGTCACTTAACTTTGCTGTAGTTCAGTATTCTCACTATAGATAAAAAGAGTTGGAGTAGATTCTCTCCAAACTCCCTTCAGGCCCTAAATCTTACGGCATTAGGAATGACAGAGTTTCGACTTAAACCTAGGCCTTTGTGCATCCTTTTGAGAACTCCACTATTTCCAGAATGCTGCTCTGCTATTTTTAGACTGAAATTCTATTGTCTCTGCACATCTACTATATTGATATGCAATGGTTTCATAGATAGGACGATGATATCATAAGGTCATGAATTTGGAGTTGGGAGGGACCTTAGAGGCCAATGAAACCAACTTCCTCAGTTTGTAGATGAGGAAAAGAAGGCCCAGGTTAAATGATTTTCCCAGGGTCACTCAGCCAGTAAGTGTCTGAAGTAGGCTTTGAGCTTTCATTTTCCTGACTCTAAGACCAGCCCCATCTGCTAGATGTGTGGCTATCCACAAAATTCTAATTTGACTTCATTCTGGGAAAAAATGGTTCTGAAGTTACTTTAATTAGAGTGATAAGTGAATAGATTATAATATCTATTCTTTGTCTGTGTACTATTCAGTATATTATAGATTTCTTCCTCTGGCCCCAAGGTCTTCTTTAGAAGCTTTTTCTTATTTTACCAGACCTATTATTTTTATACAAGACAATTGTCATCAGCTAGAGATATTGCTACAGCTGACATATCTATAAAGTGCTTTGCAAACCTTAAAATGCTATGTAAATACTATATATTATTACTATTATTATTATTATTACATTAAAGTGACATTAAGACTTTACATTTTTCACTATTGAATTTCATAGATTGATCCCAGGGTAGCTAGGTGGTGCAGTGGAGAGACAAATCATTTAACCCTGTTTGCCTTAGTTTCCTTATCTGTAAAATAAGCTGGAGAAGGAAATGGAAAACCACTCCAGTATTTTTGCCAAGAAAACCCCAGATGGGGTCATGAAGAATTTGACACAACTGAAAAAAGACTGAACAACAAATTGTCATCAACTAGAGGCAGCTAAGTGGTACAGTGGATAGAGTGTGCAGCTTGGAGTCAGAAAGATCTGAGTTTAAATATGGTCTTATACACCTAGTATCTGTGTGATCCCGGGCAAATCACTTTACTCCTGCCTTAGTTTCCTCAATTGCAATATAAGGATAATAGAGTTGTTGTGAAGATCAAATGAGATAATATTTGTAATAGAGCTTAGCACAGTGCCTGGCATGTAGTAGGTGCTTCGTCAATCTTTCCTTCCTTTCTTCCTTCCTTCCTTCCTTCCTTTCTTCCTTCCTTCCTTCCTTCTTTCCTTCCTTCCTTCCTTCTTTCCTTCCTTCCTTCCTTCACCAGGAAACCCTGATAACAAAACTTCCTTCCAATGCAGATCTGCGCTTGATCTGCAAGTGGCCTGGGTGTAGTAGCAATTGGATTTGAAGATCTTTCCCACCTATTAATGGGCCATATGACGTGCCTGTGTCACAGGAAGCCTAAGTTACATGTGGTGGATGGAGCCTCCTGACAGGTAAAGGAAGTTATGTCACAAGAAATGCTGAGGGAGGGAGGGAGAGAGAGAGAGAGAGAGAGAGAGAGAGAGAGAGAGAGAGAGAGAGAGAGAGAGAGAAAGAGAGAGAGAGAGATATGTTATGGCTACTAATGGCTGCTAATGGCTGCCCTTGTGATGGTTAGAACTGTAGAACTGAACAGGCTGACTTAGCTGTACTGTGAGTTTGTCTTTGGGAAGACCCTAGCAGGAGGTTGGAGAGGTTTTGGGATGGCAAGGCTCCAGGTTGTGATGATATCATGTTTTAAGTTCCTTGCTGTTATGATAAAGTGGGCTGACTGGCTGTGGGAGCTGAACATTTGGTTATGGGATATGGTTCTCTGGTGTCTGAATAAATGTTGTACTTCTCTTACCTTCTTTATGGACAGTCTCTCATACTTTGCAATATAGAACTACATAGGCATATTCACGATTATCGTTGATGTTGTGTTTAGTGCCTTACTGTTTCACTGGGCTATTGAGGAATAAGTGATTCATCCAAGGTCGCACAACTATTAGGTCTGAGATGGGATCAAATTTCAGTTCTTCCTGGATGCATGCCCTGCTCTCTTGTCCTCTGTCACTCTGCCTGTCTTAGACACATTTTACAGCAAATGTCTACTTTGTCTGGGCTGACCAGCATCATCCTCCGCCCCTCTGATTTGTTTTCTTTATGTTCCCCATGCACAAATCATTCTCTCACCGTGGTTTTTGCTGAGCAGTTGTTGAAAGCCCAACACTAAGTTTGTACACAGTTGTCTTCTCTCAATTGATTTGCTAATGGTACATGCTGTTCTTTACCATGGCCATTTGAAACACTTTAATTCCAAATAAAGAGCCATGACATCTTAAGAACAAAATACAAAAAAGCATAAAAGTCAGGAGACCCAAGACCTTGTGTTAGCCCCTCCATGTTTCATGGGCAGGTTCCCTCTTGGGCCTCTCACTTATGCCATCAGCTGGTTGCTTCTGTAAATGCTATATATTTTTTTAGGCTCATGAAACCACCTAGGTTCACGTTAAATGGATTTGCTTTGCAGGAATTTTGACAGATTTCATATATTCAGCTAAAAATGTAGCATCATCTTGGGGAACAAACAGAATCACCTGCAATTAAGTGTGGATTCATCTAAAATTGGACTCCAAAGGATTCCTAGGTTAATTATGTTGATGCTGTTTTCATAACAATAGGAGAATGTTGAACCAAATGGTCCTGTGTATGTAACAATGTTCTGAGCTATAGAAAATGTGCGGCTGGTACTTTTCCCCTCTCACCATGATCTTGCAAGTTTGAACATGAGTGGGTGAAGGCCAAGTTCAGATGTATTTTTATTCTAGAACACAGGAACCCTTCAAAAAGACTTTGGTATTTCAACATCTTTATAGGTAGTTCTGTCATTTTGCTGATATGGGCATGCCCTACAAGGGTGGGGAACTTCTGGCCTTAAGGCCACATGTGAGCCTCTGATTCTAACCCTAAATGTGCTACGTGTGGCCTTAAGGGCACAGGTTTCCCACCTGTACCCTAGAATGAATGACTGAATGACTGACTGACTGAATGAATGAATGAGTGCAAAGGCATTTCTAAATGCCTCTGAGTGCAAAGGCTTACTTGATGCAAATGGATGAATGCATGCAAAGTACCACTTTGGTGCAGATCGCAGCCCATGCTTATCTTCTCACCCTGTGTGATTCCTGTCCAAGTCTTCTCTTGAATCTTGCCAAGGGCATCTACCCATCATACTGAACATTTTCCTTTGCCTTTTAATATCTGTGTGCAGTGATACAGTACAAAGCCCATCATCTGTTTTTCTCTAGTTCTTGTTACATGACCATCCCACCTCCTTTTCTGATCATACATTTCCTTTGTCTCCATGGGCAAATTATTGCAGGTAAGATGTGCAGCCTACTTTTATCAAGTGAAATAGCCAGGATTTACATAGCTTCAAGGTTGGCAAAGCATTTTACATGTTACCTCATTGATCCTCACAACAATCCTGCATGTATGTGAGACCTGCTTATATTATCCTCATTTCACACTTGAAGAAACTGAGGCTGAGATAGTTTAAGTGACTTGCCCAGAGTCACACAGCTGGTGTATCTGAGATAGCATTTGAACTCCAGTCTTCTTGACTCCAAGTCCAATGTTTTATTTATAGTGTTCACTAGATGTTTACAGCTCTGGGACCTTTGGGTCCCTTGAAATTCGGATTCTTCAGAGGTTGGGTCTCTACGTGTTTCACTGCCGTGGAGCATCACCAGGAAAATACTGGTGTTAAAGGGGCATATTTTTGCACTGAGAAGCTGCTTGAGTGTGCTAAAAATGGTGTGCAATTTCAGCAACCCATCCTAACCTCTTCCTCCATTTCAACATTAGGCTCAACTCACTGTCTATCTGCATTGTCTGTCCAAGATAGATGTATTGATGGACTGACTTGATAGAATGTCTGTCCAAGCACATCTCAGAATCTGGGTAATAGGCATTCATCTTTGCTGCAAAAACACATTTGGCAGAAAATATCAACAAAAATGGAATGTCTGTAGATGGGCAATGATGGGTAAGAAGAAGAACTTCAAGGTCTCAATGTCACCACTCAGGAAGATGGGCCACTAATTGAATTGGGGTGAAAAGAGATTCCCATCCTTCTCTTCAGAAGGGCCTGACATCATTTCGATATCATTTAGAAGCTTTTCAGTTCATTTCCATAAGCACTTACTGGGGACCTAATAAGAGTGAGGGGGTGGGAGTAGAAAAGAAGGCTTAAGATGTGGTCCCTGACTTAACGAACTTGTTAATAAGCTGGGGAGGTGATAATAATAACAACCCAAAGTATTTTCCTCACAACAACCTTGAAAGGAAAGAAATGTAAGATAGCAGCACTATAAAGACAAACAACTTGAAAGACTTATCAGTGGGATAACCCACCACAATTTCAAGGGACTGAGGACGAAGCATGCTGCCTCCCTTCTGATGGAGAGGTGACAGACTCAACTTGCAGAAGGGGACATATATTTTTGAAATGGCTTATGCTGGAATTTGTTTTGTTGGACTATGCGCATTGGTTTACAAGGGTGTTTACTTCATCCTTCCCCCCCTCCCCTTTTTCCCCCATTGAGGTGAGGTCAGATTGGATGGGGAGAAAAAAATAAATACTTGGTAGAGAATTTTCAAAATTGAAAAAATGAAAAAGGGAATTGGGCCTTGAAAAACATGTAGGCTTTTTTATTTTTACAGACAGAAAAGGAGAGAACATTTCATATGAGAGAGAAAAGAATACAAGTCAGAAGTAGGAAAAAAAAACATAATATGGGACAGTGAGAAGATCATTTTGGCTGGGGCAGAGAGTTCACACTGGAGGGTACAAAGAAATGAATTTGAAAAAAATAAGTTTCAGAGATAAATTTGTATTATTCCAGATCTGGAAGGTTTTTTTTTCCCCACCCTTGCTAGGAGCTTCTGTATATAGAAGTGACATAGTGAAAGTAGTTGTAGCAATGTGGAGCATGGAGTAGAACGGGAAGACGCTGTAGTCAGGGGAACTGGTTAGAAGTCTTTTTCACTGGTTTATGCATGAGAAAGATAAAGGCCTAGATTAAGGTAGGGATGGAAAAGATATACTGACAAACCTAAGAGACTTTTTAAGGAATGCAACAGTAGGACTCGGTGACAATTTGGACCTACGGGATGGAGGACAAGGAGAGATCACAACTTATTTCTGTCTTTTAACCTGGAAGACTGATGTGATGTTAGCAATGATGCCAGTGACATAATAGGGAAGTTGGCAGGGTGAAAAGCTCTTAGAGGAAGTTGATGAGTCCACTTTTAAAAATGTTAAGTTTGAGGTCATAGCAGAACATTAGAACAAAGTGATCCAAGAAAGCCTATAAAGTCTGTCCAATAGATTGAAATACTGATGTCAAGTTATGTCTAGAAACAGTGATTCGATTCCAGTTCTGTGAAAGTTATTTTTCCCCTGTTGTTTCCTCTTTTTCCAGTTGAGACAAAACCCCCTTTACTTCTCTTTTCCTTTCTCTATCACCTCTTGTTTCTAATCTTGTCCAGTTCCATGTTTTCCTCCCTTAAAATCTCTCTCATATTTCTTCTTTCCCATAAATTCTCTCTGCCATTACCCATACTGCACCATCTTGGTGTAGTCTTGCATTAGCTTTCTAACAGGCCTTTCTGCCTCCAGTCTCTCTTGTATCGATCCATGCTTCAGGTCACTGCAAACCTACTCTTGTCTTATGAATAGCTCTATGTCACTCAAAACCCTTCAATGACTCCCTATGACAAACTAAGAAAAAATGGACTTCCTTGCCTGACATTTAAGGCCTTCCAAACTCGATCAGCAACCTGTATTTCCAATTTATTTCATGTTGCTCCCTCCATAAACTCTACCTCCAGCTAAACCCAACTTTTCCCTGTCTCCTGTATATACCTTCCACTTTCCTGTCTCTGTGTCTTTGCCTAAATTGCTCCCTATGTCTGGAATGAGCCCTTCCTTCTTCCCTCTTGAATTCCTACTCATCTCTGGAAGTTCAACTTCCAAATGAAGTGCTAACTTCTTCATGAAGGTTTCCTCGATTCTGTGACCCTTCCTCCCACTCCAAGAATTTTGTTTACATTTCTCTTACTCTCACTAATAGATATTGCAATTATTTGAGCATATGATATATTCTCCTACTACTTCAATAAGGGCAGGGATCCTATTTTCTCTAAATGTTGTGTTTCTCTCTTCCTCAAGCAGCATCATCTGCATACAGTAGGTACTTAATCAATATTTCTTGAACTGAATCAAAACAAAAGAATAGTCACTTCCAAAGATGTAATAGTGCTTTCTTCCTTGCTAGTGTTAACATAGTTAATAAAATACTAGTTTGGACCTAAAATTATATTTATATGTCATGTCTATCCTGGCTAAAGTCCCACAGCTTTGAAAATGGTGACAGTCTAGCAATGGATTCAGGTGATTTCAATATACATTTTTCTGGAAGGCATTGCAACCTTGCTACATAGTTCCATTTTCAATCCAACATCATTCTATCACATGGAAGTGTAGCAAGCAAATTGTTTTTGTGTGACATTTTCTGCCTTCAAAATAAGAGGATCTTTACTGGAATTACACTCTACTGGGCAATCACACTTTCCCTTTTCCTTATTTTTTCTTATATTTGAGAAATTTCATCTCTATGTCATGAAGAGGAAGGGAACCAAACTTGTATGTACAGAGTGCCCCAAAAGTCTTAGTTCAGTTTTAAGATCACTCTCCCCAATTTCATGACCCTTTTGAGAAATATTCCTGTACCTGCATGAGCTAAGTGGGACATGGGATGTTTCCTCCATGTTCAAACAGCTAGGAGCCAATGGTAAAATGTGACAATACCACACTACTGGGGATTAAAGCTGAGGAATACTCCCTACAGCTAAGGAGGTGTCCAAGAAGTGTGATAGTTAATCAGATTAAATTTTATCAGCACCTTGATGCCTCTAAACACATAGAAGCCCCAGGCTTTGTGATTTTATTCTCATGAGGGTGAGTAGGTTTGATGGTAAACTGTTGAATAAACTTAAATGACAGTTGTAATCACAAATACAGGGCAATAAAGGAAAGGTTAACAGAGATCAAGAGAAATTCAATACTGTGAGGACCCAACAAGGGAACCTTTATGCTTGTTAAAATCCCCAATGCATCAATGAAATTGATGAAACCTTTGAAATCACCTAAGGCTTTTGAATTTAGGAATGGGAATGGCCTTTGGGGAAAAAATAGCATTGCTTAAAATCGAAGGGTATTCATTCACACACATAATGTGCCCTGAGCTAATGTAATATACTTCCTTTGAATGCCATCTAGACCAGGGCTTAAACTTTTTTCACTCATGACCCCTTTTTGTTTTGGCAGTGTTTGTTGGTGTTGTGGGGCCTGAGGGCATGTGTAGTGCAAAGGGGCATGCTTTGTGTTCAGAACCAAAGCTGCAGTGAAGTTGCCCAATGCAACATGAGGAAGCTGCCAGAAACACCTTGAATTCATTATGAGTTTGATTTTTAATTTATTTTTGGTTATTATGCTATGGGGTCATAACCCACAGTTTAAGAAGCACTGATCTAGACAACCTCTGGGTAGAATTGGAAAAACTGGTGAGTTTATACGTTACTTTTAAAATTTATCTACTTATTATGATGGTTTCCTAAGTTCATGTTCACTCAGTGCCAAAATAAACAGCTAGTCAATTCAGCCAAATCTTTAGAAAAGTCACCTCATAAGAAAGTGACAGAGATATCTATGTCCTTTAACTCAGAGATCCCCCTCATAGGTACATAGTACAAGAAAGGTAGAAAGAAGGTCCCATTTGACATGTAACCTTCTAGGAATTTTTTGTCTTTTTATGCATGGCACAGAGTAGGTACTTTATAAATACCTTGTTGATTGATTGATATATGCCAAAATATGTAGAGCAGCACTTTTTGAAGTTGCAAAGTACTAGAAACAAACTAGATGTCCATCAATTGGGGATGGCTAAACAAACTATGGTCCCTGAATGAAACGGAATACTGTTCTTCCATAAGAAACGATGACTCTGAAGAATAGAGAAAAGTATGGGAAGACATGAATTGATGCAAAAGAAGCAGAACTAGGAAAACAATATGCAGAATAATGACAAAGTAAATCAAAAGAGCAACAAAAAAAAACAATCAAACTTAATCTTGTGTAATTAAAAGACAAAGCTTGGCTCCAAAGAAGGGACATGAGAATGTACCTTCCTTCTTTCTTGTAGAGGTGGCAAACCAAGGTCATGATACCTTCCCTACACTATTAGACTTGGTTGATAGATTCATTAGCATTACTGAGTTGTTTTCTTTTTCTTTAATGTTAGGGATCAACTCTAGGCTAAGGTAATGAGAAGGGATATGTTGGAAAATCAAAGTGATATTAAAGATACGAATAAAAAGCTTTGAAAATGATTTGGTCCAAATTATCAGTTAATGAGCCTGGTGTAGTCATAATCTGAAAAATTTCTCAGAAATTATTAGTAATACCATATAAGCCAAAGACTTCAGAGATTCTGCTGTGAGGTTTATTCTTCTGAATCCTTTTATTTGAACAAAAAGGAAGAGAGAAACATGAAATAGATGATAGGCTTTCTTTTAGTGATGTCTTTCATTACTAGGTGTCTTAGAACAGAAGACCCTGCATGTACTTGCAGGTTGCAAACTTATTTTCAAAATGTCTCTGAAGGCAACACTTTTGGGGGGGCTATATTGAGTGGTCTGTGGACTTCTAACCACAGCATATCTCCAGGGAAGGATATTTTCTCACACTCAATAAATGCCTAAGTAGCACTGTGACATTTTACATGTGCAAACTTGTTTCAGTGGAGATCAAAACATATCTCCCTCAAGAAATAGGAACTTTGATTTACAACATTTTGATTCCTATATTAATTTCAATGATAAGTCACTGCTGGAACTGTGAGTAAGAACAAGAAAGGGCATCAACAATTGTCCTGTAAAAAAAGGAAAGGGAACAGATATTTCCCAAGCAAAGGTCAGTGGTTTCAAAAAAATTACTTTCATATCATCTCTGACAACATTACAATTTTGTCTTCTCTATCATGTGAACACTCATGTTCAGGTTCGAGTAATGAGATTTGTCTTTTAGTTGGGGGTGGGGATTCATAGGCCCCAGGTTCTCTGTGAGTTTTTCTTTGAATAATACCTCTATTTAATCCAATGGATTTGTGATCAAATAAATCAACCCATCAATCTACAGACACTTAATAAGTTCCTAGTGAAGGTGAGCCATTATACAAAGTGCTGGGAATAAAACAAACAAAAAAATGAAATGATCCCTATGCTCAAAGTGTTTACATTCTGTTAGAAAGACAACATAAGCATATAATCAATAGATCCAGAGTAAGGACAGAATAAATATCGGGTCATTAGGGAGAGAAGACACTAGAGGTTAGGGGAATTAGGAAGGACTTTATTGTAGAAGGTGGTTCTTGAGCTGCATTCTGAAGGAAATAAGGGATGTTCGGAGGTAGCGGGGAGAAGGGAGTGTGTTAAAAGAAAGGGAGCTGGCCAGTGCAAACGAACAGAGAGGGCAGATGGAAGGTCACATGCGAGGAACACAATGAAGCCCATTTTGGCTGGATTACAGAGGTCAGGAACGGGAGTAATTTATAACAAGGATGAATAAATAGGTCGGGGCCAAGTTGGGAAAAGCTTGATAAGCCTAACAGAAATGTATATGTTTCATCTTAGAGTAATATAGTGTTCACGAACTTGGTTTATTTTGGAATATTTTGATAACTGTAATTTAATATAATTAAATTTCCTTTGTAATACTATGCATTTTATTTTATGCATTTAAAAACATGATTCTGAGAAGGGGTCCAGCTTCACCAAACTGCTAAAGGGGTCCATGACAAAAAAAAAAGGTTAAGAGTTCCTATCCTGGAGGTAATTAGGAGCCATTCCTTCATGTAGGTATTCCTTCCAATAATGAAGACCACACAACTCCTCCATGTCTTTCATGGGTTGCCGTGACTAAATAATTTATCACCAAGAAGCCAACCTATATTTATAGATTCTTTATGAATTTCACCAGGATGGCCTTTGGAAAGCAGACATAATCTGTTGTTGGGACCATACTGAAAGCCCTTCCTGGCAGGATCTGTGAGAGTTTGGACTCTGATGGTATAGCTACATACCATTTACAATGAAAACATTTTCAATTTATATAGTATTTTAAGAGGTATAAAGCACTTTGTATATGAGCTCACAAGAAGCCTGGAGGGTAGATGTAACAGATTTTATTATTCCAATTTTATATTCAAGTTAATATAGGCTCATAGCAGTTTAATACTCTGTTTATGATTACATATTTAAGAAGTGTTGGAGATGGGTTTGGAACCGAGTCTTTCTACCTCCAAAGCTACCCTTCTAGCCACTATTCCACGTGGCCTTTTATCAACAGCCAGAATATTCTCTGCAGCTCTCCAGTCCATTTGTTCACCAGTAATTTCCATTTAGTAAACATTTTGATGATTCAGATAATGGAGAAAACCTAATTTGTTGATTATGACAGTGTGCCTGCAAGTTGTTATTTCTCTCTTAATTTGCATTTACTTTAAAGGTGGATATGTAGAACCATTTTAATGTAATGGGTGAAAGCAGCCATGACTTCTGGCTAACACAGGTTCTAAGCCGTTTTTTTATGTTTTCTGAGCTTATTGTAATCAAAAACAATTTTTCTCAGCATTTAAAACCACATGTGTTTGATGGATTCTGCATTTCAAAAAATAGCTCTATGTTATACCTGTCCAATTGGTGATCACAATGCTGCCCTGGATGTTTCTTTATTTATACAAAACCAGTCATTCCATTAATCAACAAGTACTTATTAAGGTCTTTGTCTAAAGCAAATTAACTCAGATGCACTAAATGGTGCACTGAAGGGGACCAGGTCAAGGGTTCAAGGCATCTGAGGGCAGTAAGTTTTAGTCACGTCTTCAGTGTCCTATGGCTTTCCTATCATACTGAGGTTTTATTTAGGGCAGCTCACCCACCACCAAACATAGAGCCTTACAGTTACATGTGTTCTGTCTCTGGTCACACTGTACTTTTATACTGAAGGAGGGGGTCCCTTTTCCTATTGGCCTTGGACTTATTCCTGGCATTTTGTGCAGTTCTGGGATGGAAGATGTGACTTACGGTAGTTTCTCTCTGGCTTTCTTGATCTCACTTTCTTTCTTGAGTTCATGATTCAGTCTAGAGTGAACTTTTGGAGTAGGTATGGGGGAACTGGGTAAGCTGTCTCCAATTTAGGCAGCCATATTGGCAGGTACTCTCCCCACTGATTTCAGTGGGAACTGGGGACAACCAAGAAGAACTTTGCTTAGCCAATAGATATATTAGAATGTTTTCTTTAAAATAATTTTTTGTTGATTTCTCTTTGCCTGCAGATACTAATCTTTATTTTTATCTTTTGCTCAATTGATGAGATTCTTTGGGGCTTTTTCTTGTTACAGACTATTATGTTTTATTCCTCCCTTCCTGTAATTGGTACAACAACTTTGGGCATGGGTTCTGAAGGCTTCTCATAGGGGAACATGACATATGTGCTGGTGTACTAAGGAGATCTGGGAAAGTGAGTCATCTTAACACTAAAATAAGCTGACACACACATTTTGGTTTCTAATTGTAGGGCTGCTTCACTGACCTCCTTTCATCTCATCCTCCCTCCTTTGCAAACCTCCTCCCTCTTTTCTCTCCCTTCCCACCCCAAACAACAGTTTGGAAATGGAAACCCAGCATCCAAATGGGGACATCTTTCAGGATGGCTGCCAGTACTGCTTTGGTCCTGCCATTTTCCTGCCTTCCTTTCAGTGACTCTGGCTCCTGTTTAAATTAAGCAAAAATAGTAGCACGTGGCTTTGAATTAAGACTAGAATTTGGGCTTTCATAATCTGAGCCACCTCAATAGTGAGGCTAATTTGTATGGAGCCCATCTTTCCTCCTCCAATGTAAACCACAAGGCCTTGCTTTTTTTGTTTCAAGGGAACTGAATACTGAGGACAGACTGCTTACTCACAGCATTAGCTGGGGCTGCTCTTGGGAACAGCAGGAAAAGTTGGGGGGAAGTGCTGCATTCTTCTGAAGCTCTTTGTGCAGGGTGACACATGATACACCAGAGCTGTCCCTGACCTTGAATTTTAAAGAAGGCTTTAGAATTCCTTCCTGAAGTGTAAACTTCCTTGATCAACTCTTAACTACCCACTGACTCTCAGAGAACAAAATCTACATTTTTCAGACAACCTGAATACATAGGCTAGTATTTGCTGATTGTGAATGCAGGGTCTCATTTTAATACACTTAATGAGACTTTGCACAGGTGCCAATGTCAGGTACCATTCAGTAGATGAGATAGAGTAATCTTTTAAAATTATGTCTGGCTAAGTCTATGCTAGGTCAGCAAAGAATTTCTGTAAGTTACTTTCTATGGTCCCTTGTTTTTAGATGTTCGTTGTCTCAAATGTGTATATTACCTTCCATATAGGGTTCATATAGGTGAGTATTATCTGAAAGAATCTATGTGACTCACTTTGTAAAATAAAAGCAGCTGGATGGTGGGCAGAGTGCTAGACTTGGAGTCAGGAAGGCTGTAATTCAAATCCTTGCTCAGGCACTTATTCTCTGCTTCATTTCTTACCTAGCCTCAATCACCGAATAGGTGTTACCTCAGTCAAACTGACACCTGTTAAAGACCTTAGCTTAAAAAGGACAAGGTCTCTCCCTGCATTCAGGGCCATTTCCATTCATCCTGATCCACATCTGGCCACTGGACCCAGATGGCTCTGGAGGAGAAAGTGAGGCTAGTGACCTTGCACAGCTCTCCCTCACTTAAATCCAATTCACTTGCATGTGATGGCATCACCTTCCTGATGTTGTGGTCCTCTTCAAAAATGAAGCACAAACAACAAAAATTCTCTGGGTGACACTAGGCAAGTCACTCAATTTCCCTCAGCCTCAGTACATATATGTATGTGTGTGCATGTCAGTTTGAGAACTTTAAGGCACTATCTAAATGTTAGCTCTTATTGAAATACACTCTGCAGTTACGGAAAACATCAGAACTCTGTAAGAAATAGACCTAGTACTTTGACCCTCTTAATTTGATGAGATCACTCCTTCCTCACAGGTGTATTTCACCATGCCTCTGTAATGAAGATGGTCTAGGTATGTTGTGACATCATGGAGTTCTTACCCAGTTACCAGTCTATGGCTTCAAGCCAAAAATTGGAAGTTCAGAACTAAATTTGGAAAACCATATATAAAGTGGACTTATCAAGATTGTAGTTAACCACTCAGGTAACCAACACTTCATATTCTAACATTAATTTAAAGAGCCTTAAGCTCTGCCTCAAATACACAAAGATAACTATCTGAGAATTAAAATTTGGTTTAAAAAATAAGTCATTGCTGTTTTTAGTAGATATCCTGAAGCTTTATATAGAAAGAGAATGCACTGTTCTCCTGATTCTATAAATGTTTCTCAAAATATGATAGGGCAATCATTACACATTTTCATTTTAATCCAGAAGTGCGATTTCTTTGGTGTGAGGAACTCCCTATGTAGAAATTCCTTCCGCTCATGCATCTCGGTTACTTATCTGTAAATTACAGTCTCAGAAAGCCTCCTGGCAGTTTTCAAAGGAAGAAATCTAAGCTATCAATGGCCACAGGAAAAGATGCTCCCAATCAATAATGATTAGAAAATTGCTAATTAAAAAACTACTCTGAGGTTCCACCTTATACTCTTCACAGTGGCAAAGATGAAGAAAAAGGAAAATAACAAATGTTGGAGGAGCTGCAGGAAAATACGCACACTAATGCACTTAGTGGAGCTGTTATGGTCCAGCAATTCTGAAAAGCAATTTAGAACTACGCTCCAAAAGTTCCTAAATTGTACTGACCATTGGACCAACTATAGCCCTAAGCCCTAAAGAGATCAAAGGAAGAGGAAAAGGACCCATATGAACGTAAAAAAGGGGGCAGTGGGAGATAGAGATAATAAATGCTCAGAAAGGAAAATGAAGAAAAAGAAGTTGTCTGGGTGCACTGAGACCTTAAATAGTTTGTTCATGGCCAAAATGGCCAATAAAGGTCAGAGAGGTGACTCAAACCCAGGTCTTCCAGATTTCAGAGCTGGTTCATTCTCCAAGCTATCTCTTTTCATGCACCTGTAACAAGATCTTTAGGGTTCCAGAGCAGAAGTTTTCTCATCACTGCAGTTTATGTTTGAATGTTGGACTGGTTCTTAACTAAAACTCTTCAGCTTTTCTCTCTTCTCTTCCCTTTACCAATTCCCTCCTGCCATTAGGTGCCAGGTGTTCTGGAAAATGCACAGCTGTGTGCAGATTCACTGCCAATCAACCAAGCCATCCAACCGCAGACAGGTGGCTATTAAACTGTAAACTATATAAAGGGCTAAATAAATGGAAGTTATTATTGTTATTATTATATTAGCATCGTCAGAAATGCACTCTTCAGATTGAGATGATGATTTAGCTATCAGTGGATCAGCTTTAAACTACCTCTCCCAGTGAGTGGGAGGCCAAGTGTACATCTGGTGGGCTCTGAGGACCAGAGAGGCCTTCTACTCCAAGAGTGACCTCTTCTTGGCATGTTGGGAGGCACTTGGTTGGACAATGTAAGGGAGATTGTCTCCCTTAGCCACTGATTCATATTTTTTGTTTCTGGGTTTTTTGTTTTTTGTTTTGCCCTGATGGAACTATGGAGAGTTGAGATTCTTGAGGCAGGGACTATACTTTTTTTTGTATGCCCAGCACAGTGCCTGGTACATAGTAACTGCTTAATAAATGTTCATTCATTAATTGATGGTGGAAAGAGAATTGGATTTGGAATCCAGAGGATTTGTGTTTTCAATCTCAGCTCTGCAATTTATACCAAAGGAATCTTCCTGTACCTCAGTTTACTCATATGTCAAATGAGGTGACTAGACTATATCAGAGGATCACAGATTTAGAGCCTGAATGGACCCTACAGGTCATCCAATCCAATTATTCATTATTACAGATGAGAAAATATAGGTTTTGAGAGGACAGATAACATCTCCACGGCCACACAGTAAGTGGCAGTCAGGAGTAGAATTCCACTCCTCTGACTAAACCCAGATCTCTTTCCACTGCTCCCTCTCTCTAAGGCTTCTTCTGGCTCTAAAACGTGCATTTCAGGTGCTTGGTACCAATGTGCATAGGGACAAACACAGAGGTAAAAGCACATGCGTGGAACAGGCTCCTGGGCAAATGGAAAGGTTGGTGAAGAATAGGTATTCTTAACCTTGTTTGTGCTATGGATCCTTTTGACAGTCTGTTGAAGCCTACGGTCCCCATCTAGGAATAATGTTTTCAAATGCATATAAAGTACATAGTATTACAAAACAAACCAATTATATTGAAATACAGTTTTCAAAACATAGGTGGGAAAATGTTCATGGATTCCAGGTTAAGAACCCTGGATGTAGGAGAATTGGGTAAGACAGAAAAGTGAACTGTCTTGTACTGTAGATCTGGTATCATTCGCCATCACTGAGTTAATTTTCTGTTGCTTTAAAGAAGAGACTTCAAAAGATTTTCAGCAATTTGTTTAAACAATCAGAGCTTGCCTGTCAACTGTCAGGGGCGGTAAGACCTGTTGATGAAGAGGGGGGAGTCCATGGAGAATGGGCTATAGCAAGTAATTTACTTTTTGGCAGGCACCAGCTGCATTCTGATTAGCATGCATCATTGGGCCGGCATGCTTATAATTCAAATTCCTGGACAAGACAATGATCCCACAATGGACCTTATAAGTGAGGCTTGTCCAACCCCACTCTCTGTTCTGAACTAGGTGGCAGCTAGATGCAGTTAATACAAGACATTCCTCAGAGAGATCTTATCCTTATCTTTACTGAGAGAGCATCCCTCCTGGTGCTGTGTCTGACTTAATGAGCCTGGGCAGGGTCCTAACGTACTGTAGGTAAGGAAGAGAAAACAGATGCTGCTGCTCCCGGCCCTTTGCCTCCTGGGAGAGGCTGGAAAGGAACAGGGGCATGGATGTTAATGGGATTGACACACATACCTGAGAACATCATCATGTGCTGAAAGTTCCAGGGGATCTTCTGTTTCCGGCCCAAATTCAAGATGAAGGAGAGGGGATAGATGTTGCAGGCTCTTGCTATAAAAATTGCTAACTGTCAGGCAAATGCAAGAGAATGTTGAGGAAAATATGGCAATGAGGGGAAAATTATGACACCGGTTTTTGGCAATATATCATCACACACACAAATGGGGGATAAATAGGGCAGTAATCATGAAACTGGCTTCAGAAATTCCTATTTTGCTATGTTCCTGATTCCACTCCATAAATATCACAGGCTGCTGGACGGCTTTTGGACGTAGCCTTGTCCCTATCCTCTTTCAATCACTCTCCATTTCCTCATCCCATTTGTATCTCAGACGACTGACATCTTCCGCCTTGCTGTAAAATATGAAGCATGAGCCGCTCGACTGGAAACAGCATTACCTCCCCAAGCAGCACTTTAGGGAGACTCTATGTACTTCGAGTCATGATTACCATTTCATTTGCTGTCGGTTTATATTGTCTGTGTCTAGCAATCTTTTTTCCCTCTTCTTTTTTCTTTGCTACATTTAATTTTTTCTTGGTCGTGCTGGGCTGTGCTTGTAATACTAAAGCTGTTTTAATAGATACTCTTGGATTCTAGGCCTAGCAGTTAAAAGCCGACATGCGAACACATTCATTTTCTTATGAATTTGCCTCATTACCACCTGCCTAGACTTTTGCAACAGCTTCCCCCTTTGACTCTCTACCCCCTCCATCCTTCATAATGCTGCCAGATTGCCTTCTTATGGTTTTGTTTTTAATTTTTACACTTAAAGTTTTGTTTATACATTACCAGCATTTACAGATTACTCCCATTACTCTCTTATAACAAAGTAAAACAAAAACTAGGGAGAAAATAAGCATTTATATAGCTCCTACTGTATGCCAGGCACTATGCCAGGTACTTTTTAATTTTTATCTCGTTTGATACTCAAAACAATCCTGTGAGATGGGGGCTGTTATTATCCCCATTTTACAGTTGAGGAAACTGAGGCAGATAATGATTAAGTGACTAGTAAAGTTCTGAGGCTGGATTTGAACTCAGGTCTTCTTGATTCCAGGTCCAGAGCTCTGTGCACTATGGTGCCATCTACCTGCCTTTACTAGTAATGTAGGGACCTTGCTGTTCTTATGCATCCATAAGGGTGCTGCCCAGGGTCACACAGGTAGTTACTAGCAGAGTTGTTCTGTCTAGACAAATTGGATTATTCACAGTCTCCTGCACTTTTCTACTGTTGTATATTTGCCCCTTTTCTACCATATTCCCTATCACTAAAGGGTCTTCTATCTAACTGTGTGTGTGTGTATTCACATACACACATACGTTTTATTTTTCCTTTTCTCTCTTGTTGCTTCTCAATGACTCCTTTCCCTAATATACTCCTTTCTCATAGCAAATGCCTACTGAATGTGGAGGTTCCCTAATAACTGTGTTCTGGACCCTCTTCTCTTTTCTCTCTACATTATTTCATGGAGTGGGCTCATCAGCTCCCATCGGTTCAACTGTCACTGCTATGCTGATAACTCTCAGTTACATCTATGTAGCCCTAGCCTCTCTCTTGAATCCCACGTCACCAACATATTATTGGACTTCATGAACTAGATGGCATTTCAAACACAACATGCCTAAAACAAAACTCCATCTTTTGCCCCATCCCTAGCAGTTAACACGACATCTTGAATATAGTAAGGGCTTAATAATACTCCTATATTCAAGCTGTTGCCAGGCTGTTGATTTCACCTTTTTATCATCTCTCCAATATGCCCCCTTCTCTCCTCTAATACTGCCACCAGCCTGGTACAGTCCCTCGTTACCTCATGCCTTGATTATTGCAATAGCCTGCTGGTGGGTCTGCCTGCCTCAAGTCTCTCCACACTTCAATATATTCTCCATTTAACCACTAAAGTGATTTGTCTAAACTGCAGGTCCAATCATGTTATCCCCCTACTCAATAAACTTCAGTGGCTTCCCAATGCCTCCAGGAGCAGATACAATATGCTCTGTTTGGCATAAAAAGCCCTTCCTAAGGCAGCCCCCTCTTACCTTACTCCTCCATGTGTTCTCCTTGATCTAGTGACATTTCATCTCTTGGTTCTGGGCATTTTCTTTGTCTATCCTCTATGCCTGGGATGCTCTCCCTGATCCCCTTTCACTACTGACCCCCCCCAGCTTCCTTTAAACCCCAACTAAAATCCCACCTTCTACCCAAAGCCTTCCCTAACCCCTCTTAATCATAGGGCTTTCCTTCTTTTAATTATTTCCTATTTATTTTATATATAGCTTGCTTTTTATATATTTGTTTACATGTTTTTTCCTCCATTACACTGTAAACTCTTTGAGGGCAGAGACTGTCTTTTGCCTCCTTTTTGTATCCCTGGCTCTTAACATAGTGCCTGACACACAGAAAGCACTTAATAAATATTTATTGAATGCGTGAATGAGGGACACTCTGTATAAACTCTTGGGAGCAGTTGCAAAGCTTAACCACACTGATGGCCAAGAAGTCTTTCCTCATACCCAACCTGATTCCATTTGTACATTAAACCTAATTTTCTATGCCCTGTGCTCAGGGAATATGAAGAAGAGTCAGGTATAATCTTCAACTTTCTATCCTGTAGTTGCTGCAAGTTCTCTCACCCCTGCTTTAAGAACAATTCAACATTCCAATCCTCTTACTCTGAACCACTAAACCCCAACCAGGGTTCCAGGCTCCTACAGGCCCCTTGTATTTTCAGGCACTTCAGTAATAGAAATGACATTTCCTCCCTAGATTTGAACTCATGCCCTGAACACCAGTTAACAGCTCGAATATTTATTTCCACCCAAGAATCAGACTGACAAGCCGCTGGCTCCTTTCGCTAAATATCTGGTGGGTTGTGCTTGAAAATATTTTTAGTAAAGGATACGAATGCTCCAAGTATAAAAAGAGCGTTAAATATGTGATTCTGGAATGTGAACAGCGCCAGGCCCATGTAGCAGAAGATGACATTCTCCGCCAAGAAGTTCATGAACTCAAATAGCTGAAACACAACAAACCAGGACCGTTAATCTGGATTCCGCTCTGTGGTGACTTCATTTTTACTGAGGTCGTCTTTAAGGATGCTACGTGGCAATGATGGATACCATCTGGCAATGGCGAGTCCTACCACCCCCTGCAAAGGGTCATCCCGGTTAGCAAGTCAAAACAATTGTAGTCAGGGGAAATCATTATGCAGATCTCATAGGATCATCACAACCATTCAGTTAGGTAGGTACAGGATGTAATGATATTCCTGTTCTATTAATTTTATTTTGTGTTCCAAATTCTCTCCCTCTCCCCACTCTCCCATTGAGAAGGCAAGAAATACAAATAAAGAAAGAAATACAAAAACAGGAAGACATGCAAAACAAATATCCCATTAGCCATGGTATCCCCATTCTATAGATGAAGACACTGAGGCTTAGAGAGGCCCAATGACTTGCCCCGTGTTGCAAAATCAATAAGTGTTGCAGGCAGGATTTGAACTTGGTATCTCCTGATTCCAGGCCTATTCTTCATTTCATGATTTCAGAGTTATCTAAGGAAATAGCTAATCCAGGACTGGAGCTAGCTGGCATATATAGTAGTTATGCAGTCTGTCCTTGAGGTCCCTAAATTCTTACAGATTCCAATTCGAGAGCTCAGACCACATTTTTTTCCTTGGGCATCACTTAACTTGAAAGATGGACAAGTGTAGTTTTCACTAAAAACATGATAATGATAGATATATTTCAAACCCAAGAGAAAGAGGCTCATTAAAATGACTGATGAGGGGACATTCATTAAATGCTCATAATTTCTAGCTGGTAAAATGTAAATGACTCATTCTAGGAATCTGTTAACCACTTTATGTGGCAAGAACACAATAGGCATATCAGAATTTACTTTGCTAAATGGGCTAATAAGGAGCCGCATTGAGGAATGCTCCCAAAAGCTGTCCTTAGAACATTCACTGAAACATTTAGGGAGAAAATGGAATTCATCTCCCCTCTGCCAAATAAAGGGATTATAGAGGGTTGTTCAGAGGCCACTGTAAAGTATGGTATGAGAGAGGCCCTTTAGGCTCTGGACTTTGTGCTAGAAGTTTGTGAAAACTCATCTTCATATATAAATTGTCATGTTAGGTAAGCATCTCTGCAGACATCCCTCCTGACTGGCCAAGCACTGTTGTTTTTTTAGTCTAACTTATTTACAACTCAAGATGTATTTGTAGCTATAATACCTAATTTAGCTGCACGTTGACCAGTGACCAAAGAACCAGACAAAACCCAAGCCATATCCGAAACATTATTTAAAACCAATATTCTAGGAAATCTTTGATCCAAGAAGACATTATTTTTGCAAGATAGTCTTTCTGGTCTTTCAGAATCATTGATTATTCTGGCATAACCTTTGTAAAGCATTTCTACAGTGCCTGGCACATAGGGGACACCATATTAATGCTCATTCTCTTCCTGTTTACCCTAAGCTCACAGTTCACGTGCTGGGTCATGTGACCTAAGCAAACACTGTCGTCAAAGTAATACAAGGAAAATGCCTCAGAACCAATAGTAGGAATGTCAGGATAATCTGGTCCAATCTTATCCAAGCCAACAAGCATTTACCAAATATCTGTTACACGCAAGACATCGGGAACAAAAAGGCAAAACAGAAACACATACACACACGTGTATGTGTGTATGTATATGTGCATGTGTGTTTTCTTGATCTGTAAGAATTTTATGTTTCATTGGGAGGATATGACAAGTAAATGTTTAGCATCCCTATTGTAACTTCACTCATACTTAAGAACTGGGTCTACAGAAGTTGTTACTTGATACCTTGGGGTAACTCTGTGGATCTGAATGCCAGATGCTCTAGCTCGTGAATCCCTACCAATGGGCTTCCCACTAACAATCAGTCAATAGATTAGTTTCACTTAAAAGAG
This sequence comes from Trichosurus vulpecula, assembly GCF_011100635.1. NCBI lineage: Eukaryota > Metazoa > Chordata > Mammalia > Diprotodontia > Phalangeridae > Trichosurus > Trichosurus vulpecula. The sequence goes on along the minus strand of NC_050576.1, from coordinate 267,039,793 downwards.
GCATTTACTAAAATGGAAACAGTAACTTCAAAAGACTAGACTCAAACTTAGAATAGAATGGGAGGGAGGTAGATGGGTGGGATACATGCAAAATTAATACATAACTTCTGGTCCTGTAAGGTGTGGAAGTCTTTTTTTCTATTCAAAGACTTCACATGAAACTCCTCTTGGATACAGTGTTTCTGCCTGGTGGGTGGTTTAATCGAGTTGCCAAGGTCTGATCTCCTCCATGGCTGGATTCTTTTCTCTGTTGCCAGGGGTCACACTCCTCGAGACTATTTCTTCCTTTGGGTAGAAGTTTCTATATCTTTTTCTGTCTGGAATGTGTGTCTCTTTTCCCTTATGGATGCAATATCTCCTACTGAATGAATAGCTCTGCTTTGAAACTACATGGTAAAGGTGTAGGGAAGAGATAAATTGCCTCCTTATTCTTTGCAGAGGTCTCTTCCACAAGTCTCTCTCAACTTCTCAGCCTGTTATACTTTCCTGGGTATCCCATAGGGATCTGAAAGTGAACATATCATTAGTTTCTTGGAGTTCTCTTCATAGAGAGCATAATTGGGCTCATGGGAGTAGATCAGCAAGTACGGAAGTGTGGAGAGAGAAGAGAAGGGGGTACAGAACACCTTGGGGGAACATGGATGATGACTCAACCAAAGAAGACTGAAAAAGGCTGGTCGAATAGGCAAGAGGAGAACTAAGTGAGACCAGTGTCACACAGACTTTAGGAAGGAGAGTGTCACCAAGAGGAGGGAGTGGTCAACGATATTGAATGCTGCTAAGAAGCCAGAAAGGATGAGGACTCAGAAAAAGCCATTGGAGTTAGAAATTAGGAGAGTTATAACTTGGACAGGGCAGTTTCAGCTTAGTAATTGAGCTAAAAGGCAGACTGCGAGGCATTCAGAAGTGAATTGAAGTGGAGATGGTAGAGGCAAGGAGTATAGATGGCTTTTTCTAGGTCAGTGGGAAAGCTTTTCATCTTCAGGAAGTCACAAGTTACTTTTGTCCTTTAAAATGGAGCTTACTTTTGTTCAGTCATTTTTCAGTCATGTCTGACACTTTGTGACCCCATTTGGGGTTTTCTTGGTGGAGATCCTGGTATGGTCTGCCATTTCCTTTCCCAGCTCTTTTTATAGATGAGGAAACTGGAGCAAATGGGGTTAAGTGACTTGCCCAGGATCATACAGCTAGTAAGTGTTTGGGCCAGATTTGAAATTCAGGTATTCCTTACTCTAGGCCTGATGCTCTATCCTCTGTGCCATCTAGATGGCTTTTTTTCTAGGTCAATAGGAAAGCTTTTCATCTTCAGTTAGTCACAAGTTATTTTTGTCTTTTAAAATTGAGCTTACTAGCTTTTAATATTTAATGCACATATATCAAGGCTAAGCTTTTAGCTACTTGTCTCAAACAATAATAGCTTTGTTGTTGTTCTGTCATTTTCCAGTCATGACCCCATTTGGGGTTTTCTTGGCAAAGATATTAGAGTGATTTGCCATTTCCTTCTCCAGCTCATTTTACAGATGAAGAAACTGAGGCAAAGAGGGTTAAGTGACTTTCCCAGGAGCACACAGCTAGTAAGTGTCTGAGGGTGGAATCCTCAGGAAGAGGATTCCAAGCCCAGCACTCTATCCACTGAATCACCTAGCTGTCCCAGTAATAGCTTACATTTATTCAATTCTTTATATATGTAATTTTATTTGACACTCACCACAATCCAAGTGAAGTGGTAATCATATTTAGCATTTCACAAATGAGGAAATTAAGGCTCAAAGAACCTAGACAACCTGTCTGACTTTATCCAGATATTAAGTAGCAGAACAGGGACCTGAACCTATCCTCTAACTACACATACAATATTCTTTCTAGTACATAAGCCTTTCTAGATTACTTATTTATTGGTTGGAATATGGTTGGGATTATTTACAGATTGCAAAGACACTACCTTTTTTAAAAAATCACCCTCCGGTTTTATTTTCCTCTGGGTTTTTGGATCTTCATCTATTTTCCACTTACGAGAGAAAAACAGATATATAATTATTAAGAACACCAGGGTTTCCACCCCCTATTGAGCTGCTGCAAAAGTAATCTACAGTTGCCATTTTCAGGGGCCATGAATTCCATTCCATTTAATTGTTTATTAAGTGGCTACTCTGTCACTTGTCCTAATCCAACGCCTCATTGAGGGGTATATAGAAATGACTGAGTTTTCCGATCCTGTGTCAGTGAAACATAGGCTCTGTGGTGACTACCTAGCCGGAATGGCTTTAAGAATGGGCCCACCCAGTGTACTATGGTTGTGTTCTCCAAGAACTAACTCAGTTACATGGGAAGAGGCTGATCAGAAAGTTACTTGGTTACTAGGAGATAACTTCTATAATCTTACGAACTGTATCCTTGGAGGGAAGAGCCAGACTGACAAAATCTAGGATCACTGAAATAAATATATCCAAGATGTTCTAGGTGTTGAAACAAGTCAACAAGCATTTATTAAGCTCTTCTGATGTGCCAAGATCTGTGCTAAGCCATGGGAATTGAAATTCAAGCAGAGGTCTTATTTCAGTTTGGCCAGTTGGAAGCTTGACTTGATTTACTCATTCTTTTTATTAAAATAGCTAATGTTTATCAATAGCAATGGTTGAGACAGTTAAAACCAATTTGTTGATAAAAAAAATTAGACTTTTTCATACCTTAAAGAAAAACTAGTTACTTATAGAGGACTCTATAGCCATAACTAGGTACCTGAGACCTTCACTCAAGTTGAGGAAATACAGAAAGGAACTCTTGGGGCATATATTTTCTTCCTTGGGTGATCACATGCCCAGAAACTACAAACCTGGCCTCCAAGCCACTCTGTCCCCCCTTCACATTTTCCTTGTATTGGTTAGTCTTCGAGTAAAGTAGAAACCTTAGGGTGTCTCCAATGGCACACTTCCTTTCCTTCCCCCTATCTCAGTTTCCCTTCCACATCTATCTCAACTCCCTTTTTCTCCTTGTCCCAGGCACGAAAATTCCTAATTGTACTGGTATGGGCAATATCATCACAGCCAGTGTAAGAAAAGCTTTCAACAGTTTTCTCTCTATAGCCCTCTCATGGTGGTAACTTTTGTTTTCTATATTTTCTTCAGTTTTTACTTCAGGCAGTAATCCAACATTTTTATAGAAAACAATGAACCTGGTTTTGATGCTTAAGCTATTTTTTAGAAATTGGGTAGTTGCTAGTTTTTTTCTTTTTCTTTCTCAAGTTATGATTCTCAGTAATGTGGCAGGATATCCTTGCCTTGCTGTGTCTAATTATACACATTCAACACAGTGCTACTTGGGATGAACAGATTTCAAAATAATCTGGCATTAGACGCCCTTAATGAGAATCTGTGGCCTCATTCAATTTTGTTCCACATTCACAAATCTCCTAGGAATAGGATCTTAAAAGAAGGATGAGAAAATAAACCATAAAAGCTTAGCTATACCCTTTAAGTTTACATTGAACAGCCCAATCCTTTGGATTGAATAGACTGAGACTTGGAACGGCAGGAACTCAAGGAATAGATGTTGACTGATCAATTCAATTCAGTAACAAAAGAAAAAAATAACAACGCCCCCAACTGGTCAATTCAGGGGAAGTAGTAGTTGGTATAGACTCAGTTCCACTCTGTGGACAACAAGCCCCTTTCTTTCTCCCCTTTGTCATACTTTTGTTTTTCATTTGATTCTTAGAGAAATATTTTGATTAAATATTTCACTGACCAGCACTTCATTTGGATTTCATCAATTAATAATTTATGCTCTTTAAAACTGTCAAGACTAAGGGTAAAGTTTATCTTGGCTTAGGAAAACCTTTTTCTCACAGAGAAAGCAAGTTAAGAGTGTGAATAAGGATGCAGAGGGAATCATTAAAATACTTAGAAAAAATGTTTTCAAGAACTTCAGAAACAATAATTTTCATATAAACAATTGCTATGCTAATTAAATTCCTAAAGATATTTGTTAAAATAAGCACCCTAAAGATGTTGCCTACAAGGCAGCACTTTGTTAATCTACTTTGAGCTGATGTGTTTTTAAAAGTACTAGACTTATAGTTCTTTAAAAAATGCTAGATTTTGTTCCCTTCCCCCCCAGGACAAGAAGATGAGGGATTGAAAAAATGTTAATTATTGAATGAAATAAAATTAAAAATTTGAACTCTATAATGTTTTTTCTCTCTACTACCTCAGATCGACTTTTCTCCTAATCATTATGAGTCAGTAAGATATGACACTATTTGTTAGATCATGGAAAGATATCCATATGTTATACTTATGAAACTTCCTTCCTTCGTTCCTTTGTTCCTTCTTTCCTTCCCTCCTTCCTTCCTTCTTCTCTTTTATTCTCTCTCTCTCTCTCTCTCTCTCTCTCTCTCTCTCTCTTTCTCTCTCCCTCTCTCTCTCTCTTTCTCTCTCCAACCACTCCCCCCCATCCACCCTCCCACACACAGTGGCAAGAGAGGAAGCAAGAAGACCTGAGTGTTCAAATCCTGCTCCCGACATACTGGCTACATGACTCTGGGCAGCCATATAAACTCTCCTCCAGATAACTAGGCTCCAGAATGGTTGCTGATCTTCATTGATAGGAAGAATTTCCTCACCAGGAGCTTCCTGATTAGATGAAATCACCTGGGATTTCCTGGGTGTGGAGAACCTCCAGTGTGGAAGCTCCCTCTACCATGCCATAATGTCTCCCTTATTTCTTGGCTCTCCCTTTTGAGAGCTTCTCTTAGCTTCTTTTTGTTTTATGTTTTATAACGTTCTTCAAGAACTGCATTGCAATTCTTTTTGTCTAGGCTGTGGAACTACCCACTAAAAGCAAAATGAAAATCGAATGCAAAAAAATTCTATGAAAAATTAAACAAGTCATTCTACTGCCACCACTTTCTTTAGGCTTAAAATCTTTAGGAAAGTGTGGTTCCCACCCTGCAGGTATTTTTTTTCTAACAAATCTTGTAGCTTCTGAGATGTTTTACACATTATACCATAGCTCGAACATCCATAGATAGCTCTCCTACAGAAGTTTCAGTTCCATGAATGTCAGTCAACAAGCATTTATTAAGCACTTAGGCCAGGCACTGGGCCAGAGCAAAAACTTGGTGCCTGTTCTTCAGGGGCATCCATTATAACAGAGTAGACAATACACAAACTATTACATGTGTAGAAGATAGTCCAGTGTATGTGCCCAAAGGACTGTAAAACTGGGCACACCCTTTGATCCAGCAACACTATTGCTAGGTCTATATCCCAAAGACATCCAAAATAGGAAAAGGACCTATTTATACAAAAATATCTACAGCAGCTCTTTTTGTGGTGGCTAAGAATTGGAAATCAAAGGGATGCCCATCAATTGGGAAGGTCTAAACAAGTTGTGATATATGATTGTAATGGGATATTATCATGCTATAAGAAATGACAAGCAGGTGATTTCAGAAAAACTTGGAAAGACTTACATGAACCAATGCATAGTGAAGTGAACAGAACCAGGAGAAGGCTGTACACAGTGACAGCAATATTGTTTGATGAAAAACTATGAATGACTTAGCTATTCTCTGTAATACAATGATCCAAGACAATCCCAAAGCATTAATGATGAAGCATACTATCCACCTCCAGAGAAAGAACTGATATTGTTTGAATACAGACTGAAGCATGCTATTTTTCACTTTCTTTCTTTAAAATTTGTTATTAGACTTTGTGTATATAACGACTAATATGGAAATGTTTTACATAATTGTACATGTATAACCTATATCAGATTGCTCACCATCTCAAGGAGGGGGAGGGGAAGGAGAGATCAGGTTTGGAACTCAAAACTTTAAATAAAAATGTTAAAAAATTGGAAAAAGAAGATAATCCAGTGTAAGTGGGATTCACTCTCAAAGGGAAGGCAATGGTAGGGGTGGTGGCAGTTGTGGGGAGAAACCACACAGAATTGAGGGGATTAGGAAAGCAAGTGGTGAATTGTAGGAATTGAGCAGAAGCTACACTTTCAGCTGAATCTCGAAGGAAGCCTGGGAAACTGAGGGGTGGAGGTGAGGAGGCAGTGCATTCCCGGTATGGGCCTTGTCAGGGAAAAGGCACAGAGCAGCTTGTTTGCTGGGAAACTGAACTTAATACTTATTCTGGGAACCCTTCATTCTTTCTGGGCACCATTGCTATCAATTCTTCTGTCTTCCTGCCTCTTCATGACCCACCCCAACCAACTGAGATGTCTCCACAGGCCTAGAGGCTGCTTCCTAGACAATTCAAATTAAAAGTCTAAGGCTAACTCAGTCTATCACCATCTGTCTACTTGATTCCTACTCGTTGGGTAGAAATTCCTACCTTTTGCTTCTTTAATCCTCATATTTCAGAGTTAGATCTTGTTCAAGTAAAACTCCCTTTACCTTGTTACCTCACCCTCTACTCTCATCCAGAAATCCAGCTCAGCCTTTCCTGATGGAGTCATTTTCCTCCTTTGCCCCTTTCTTTCTCTATCATTTGGAATTCCTGCTCTGAGCTAAACAAATGCCTCTCCAGCTTAGATCACTCCTGCTCAGACTCTTTCCCTATTATTACACTGATGACTTTCTTTAGAAGGTATACCTCATGCCCTGCCATGTCGTGCCTCTCTAGTGCTGGTTGCTCCTCTCATTAACCTCACCCACCTCCACGAACACACACACACACACACAAACCCCTTTCCCCTAAAAGCACAGACTGGGACAAAAGGACAAACAATCACTGTCAATTGAGGGAATTGAGGGAATTAGGACAGCAAGCGGTTAATTGCAGGAACTGAGAGAATCTCACTGACTCAGTCTTGTGAGTCAGTTCTGGAGCTAGCTCAGTTCCCTTTATATTCAATTATGGGTTTAGTCCAACTTCTTTCTTGTGAGAAATTTTTATTCAATTGTGGGAATTGGGAGAAAAGCTTATTGTATTATTCGAACCTAGTAATGCATGCCTGGGAAGCTGGACTACCTCTACCTGCTGTTTGGAGACCCTTAAGTAAGGACCTAGGTTACACTGACCTGAAACCCAGTCAGATCCAAAGATTAATACAAGGAGTTTTCTCACAATTATGTATCTCAAATAATCCGTATGTCTTATCTGAAAACTGGCCCTGCACTGGTTAATCTGTTATTGTTTCTATGTTTCTATGATTGTCCATAGATACTTAGGAGGAATGGGATACCTCTTTTCTGATTACAGAGGATTGCACCTGTTCACTTTCCTCCTCCCAATTTAGAAAGTCCCTAATCTTTCCTCCAATCAGAATTCAGATTGCCTAATGTTGTATCTTGATTAATTGCTTTCTTCTATTTAATTTGTCTTACTGGATTGTTTTTAATGTATAAAAGTCTGTCTCCCCCTTGTTCCGGCCCAGTCCTAAGCTGAGGAAAGGCTCTGGTCCCAATTTGTTAGGCAATTGGCTTGCATCGACTAATAAATTGATATGCTCAGAAGCTCAAACCTTTGCTTCCTCAGTCATTTCATCTTTTACCCACCACACACTTCCTCCTTCTGTCACCATGACTTAGCAGTCTGGCTCCCTTTGAAATTTATTCCTGGTTTCTAGATACTATCAACTTGATTCTGTTAACTCCTAACTTCCAAGTATTCTTAGCTTCTTTCTCAGGCTGTGATCATAGTCTTCTCTTCCCCATCTCCTGCCCTTATTTCTGATGACTTCATTATTTATGTTGATGTTCCTTTGAGTGTTCTGACTTCTCTGCTATCTCCTCAACAACCACATCCTCTATCCCCACATCCATAACTCATCCATAGACTCGATCACACATTAAATCTCACCATTACCCCCAAATTTTTCTAACTTCAGGATCTTGAACTTTGAAATCCATTTAATTAAAATCTCCTAGTCTTCCCTTTCCTGGCTTTATCTCATTCCTCTTAAATCTATTCTCTGCCCCCACTATGACCTCTAAGCCCCTCCCTCCATCCTTTCCTGTTCTCCGAGTTCATCAACACTCTTTTGACTATAATTTCCTTCTTTTAAATTTTTTTTTATTTTATTCTAAACTTAAGAAATAAAACAAGCATTTCCATAACAGTATAATAGAAAAAAAGATGATTGCGCATGAAACTTCAAATCTATTATGTACTTGCTATTCCTTTTTAAATATGTAATAGTGATCATATAACTTTCTTTTTCCCCCTTTTCTTCTTTTCCCTCCCCACTACCGCAGAGATGGCTACCATTAGACACAAATATGTATATATATATAATATATATGTATATATGATATTATATATATATATATAAAATCATTCTATACCTACTTCTATTTAATTTCTTTCTTCCAAACTACAGTCAATGTGACATTGCTCTTGACCTTTCAACCCCTTTTCCCTCCCTTTTCCTTCTTGTCTTCCTAGTTATATTCTTGGGTCATTTTTATTTTTCATCTTTTTCCACCCCTCCTTCCAAAGAAGTAGCTATAGAACTACATCAATGGGTCCACTACAGATTGGCTGGGCTCACCAGCCCAGGCTGTCTGGTGTAGTGGACACAGAGCTGGCTGTAGAGTTTGGAAGTCCTGGCCTGGACACACACTGGCTATGGGACCCTGGACAAGGGGTACACACACATACATATATACATACATATATTCATATATACATATAAACATATATGTAGTTTACTACCTTAATATATGTATTATCTGTAACACAAATATACATATATCTTTTATCTCTGTTTATCATCTATCTATCAACCTATCTATCTGTCTGTCTATCTATATCATGCCATCCTTACCTATTCACTTTTTGCATTGGTAGTGCCAAATATCAAAGTTTATGTTGATTTAATTTGGACATCTTGATTGAGTTTTTGTAGAATTGCTTTTTTTATCCTCTGTGACGGATGTCGGTATATAAGCCTCAATGGCTTTCCTGGTGGTCTTACTGGAAATGTTTATTGTGAACACGTAATATGACATAACCAAATGTTCTATGCAATAATGTCTCCTGTTCCCTTTGCATGCACAGTCACACTAGTCTGCCAGCTACTTCTCTTATTTATGTCTTCAAGGGAAGCTCAAGAGCTGCCCTTCCTTTTAATGGAGGCTCCCTTCTGTCTTCTGATTTTGTTCACAGTGAAACTATCAATGTTGATAGCATTAAATTCCTTCAGTAGCATACCCACGTGATACTCACTGGACAGGGATTACTCACAGAGAGGATGACAGCTACATGGATGTTTTGTGGATGATCTAAAAGCTGACGTTCCTAGCATTCTCTTAGCCTTTTCCACCAGTCACCAACACCACCTAAGGACAGGAGGCCAGGTAGGACTGTGGCCCTTTCATTTTCTTCTTTTTGGCTAATCTACTGTTTAGGAGCTTCTTAGAAGTCGTAGAGTATGACCCTTTCTTTTATAGAGGAAGAAATCGAGGCCCAGAGCAGGTAAACGAGTTGTAGCTAGGTAGCTTTGTGGATAGAGTATTGGACCTGGAGTCAGGAAGGCCTGAGTTCAGATTTGACCTCAGACACTTTTACTAGCTGTGTGACTGTGGGCAAGTCACTAATTTTTTGTTTGTCTCAGTTTCCTCAGCTATAAAATGGGGAAAATAAAAGCACCTACCTCCCAAGTGCTACTGTGAGGCTGAAATGACATAATATGTATAAATCACTTTACAAACCTTAAAGCCCTACATAAATGCTAGCTATTATTGTTATTTATTATAATTATAATTGTCCAGGGCCACACAGTCAAATGAGCATGCATTCGTTAAGTGCTTACTGTGCATCATGTGCCGTGCTAAGTGCTGGGAATACAAATACAAGTAGAAAGGACAATTCCTGCCCTCAAGGAGCTTACACTCAAATGGAATAAATCAACTCATAAAAGGGAGCTGAAGAGGAGAGAGACAAAGGTATCCCAGCCTGATAGAGGAAGTCTGGAGAGGAATGAGGCAAAGGCTGGTGTGGACTTCTGGATGAAGAACTGGGGCATAGTAGAAGAAGTTTGGGCAGCTGGGTGGAGCACTGGGCTTGGGATCAGGAAGACTCAACTTCCTGAGTTCAAATACAGCCTCAGACACTGTGTGACCCTGGGCAAATCATTTAGCCCTGTTTGCCTCAGTTTCCTCATCTGTAAAATGAGCTGGAGAAGGAAATGGCAAACCACCCCAGTACCTCTGCCAAGAAAACCCCAAATGGGGTCACAAAGAGTCAGACACAACTGAAAAATGAGTGATCGACAACTGAGGAAGTTTGGGCTACGGTATAGACAACAGGGAGTAAATATCTGAGGTGAGATTCTAACCTAAGTCTTCCTCACTCCAATTCCAGCACTCTACTCACTACATGACAGTGTCTCTTTGGCTTTAGCTTGACTGGTCTTCAGAACAGAGCCAATTTCTAGGGCTATACTTAGTCTTTCTGGCTTGATAGGATTTGCTGTGGCTAGTACTGCTGGTCAATCTCTCAGACTCAGTATCTCATCTGTAAAATATGATGGAAAGGAGGGAAGAAAATACACAGTTATTGAGTGCCCATTATGTGCTATGCACTCTGCTATGTACTTTGTAGGTGTTATCTCATATTATAGCAGGGATAATAACGCCTACCTATCAGAGCTATTGTGATAATAAAATATGTCTAAAGTGCTTTACAAACCTTAAAGAACTATGTAAGTACTAATGTAAGTGCTAGTTATTACTATTATTATTAATGGGATTGTATCCCTGCCTCTCACTACTCCACATAGGACATATCATTGACCAATGGAAGATGAGAAAGAGAAACCAGAAAGGTAAATTCTCTTGTGCCTAATGGCATAATGGCCATGGTTGGATGGTTCCTTCCTTACTGGTCTGGAAAGGTAGGAGGTATGTGTGTGTGATACTGTGATATCATCCAAGTTGAGACCTTGATCTCTGCCCCCATTGTCAGGGCCCAGAGCCCTTCATATAGAATCTTAAAAGTTGGAAACGACCTTAGAGATCTCGCATTATGGGCAGTAGATTGTGTCAGTGTTGCCCAAGGCTGTTCCCTTCACCTTCCTTAACAGGGAATGACTGAGCTTACCTCTCCTTGTTTTAAACTTTATTTTATGTTCTCCAAAATTAAGCATTCCAAAAGCACAACCCATAAAGCAAGCACACAATAAAAACACATTTGGAGAAGATGAATAGCTATCATTAAGTAAGCTGAGCTAATATATAGAAAACAAATGTAGTTAGAGTTTCAAAGGCCTGGGCTTCATTAAACCGAATAAACACTGTGTCCAGATAGTCTTGAAATCCTTTTTCTTATAATTTCACGAGAATGTTATTTTCTATGAATTTGCTAAGTTGCTCCAGCCAGTAAACACTACTGCAGTGTTCTTATTTCTGGAAGTTTTCCATTGCTGATGCATAAGTTATTTGGCTGCTAAAATAAATTTCAGCACCTATTTGTTATAAAGAATTCATGTTAGCTAATATATTCGTGAGTTACAGTTACATTTCTGTAACTTCCTTGGACAGGGAATTTACCAAAATATTGGTCACAACAGTCTTCTTTGCTCATCTCCCCTCACCTCACTCGCGAGATTGGCCAAATCAAATTAGGTCTTCACCAAGTGAGTTTAAAACAACAATCCAGGTTAAAAATAATTTCTCTCTCTCTCTCTCTCTCTCTCTCTCTCTCTCTCTCTCTCTCTCTCTCTCTTTTCCTCCTCCTCCTCTTCTTCTTCTTCTTCTTCTTCTTCTTCTTCTTCTTCTTCTTCTTCTTCTTCTTCTTCTTCTTCTTCTTCTTCTTCTTCTTCCTCTTCCTCTTCTTCCTCTTCCTCTTCCTCCTCTTCCTCTTCTTCTTCTTCTTCTTCTTCTTCTTCTTCTTCTTCTTCTTCTTCTTCTTCTTCTTCTTCTTCTTCTTCTTCTTCTTCTTCTCCTCCTCCTCCTCCTCCTCCTCCTCCTCCTCCTCTTCCTCCTCCTCCTCTTCCTCCTCTTCTCTCTTTTCCCTTTCTATCTTTCTCTTTCTGTCACTCTTCTCTTTCCCTTTGTCTTTCTTCCCCTTTCTCTCTCTCCCTCCCTCCTCCTCTCTCTTTTCCTGTCTTTTCTTTTTCCCCTTCTATCTTTCCCTCTCTATCTCTCTCCTCTCTTCTCTTTCTCTTTCCCTTTCTCTCTCTCCCTTTCTCTCTCTTCCCCTTTCTCTCTCTCTTCCCTTCTCCCTTTCTCTTTCTCTCTTTCTGTCTGACTGTCTCTCTTATACACAATTCAATCCAATCTAATCTAATTTAACCAGCATTTATTGTATGCCTACTATGTACCAAGTACCATACTAGATGCCAGGAATGAAAAGACAATAATTAAAATAGCCCCTATCTTTACAAAACTTACATTGTACTCTGTGTGTGAATTTTGCACATGATGTATTCATTCAATTGCTTTATTAAGCTTCTTCTATGTGCCAGGTACTAGTGATACAAATGGAAAAGGAAACAGTTCCTTCCCTCAAGGAGCTTATATTCTTCTGGAGTAGATAAACATGTCACTAGACATACATACATGTACATATGTGTACACATGTATATATGTACACATGCATGCGTACACATATGTGATGATTTGAAGAGGAAGAGGAGGGAGAGAAAACCAACACCTGAGGAGCATAGGAAAGCATTCCCACAGGAGGTGGCACATAATCTGAGCCTTGAAGTAATTAATCAATCAACAAGTTGTTTATTAAGTCCTTCCTATGTGCCAAACACTGTGCCTGGTTTGGAGGATACAAGTACAGAGAATGACACAATCCCTGTGCTCAAGGATTTTATATTCTAATGCAGGAAGCAATGTGTGCATATAAAAATAGACATCATAAATAAAATTAGTAGCTACAAATATAAACAAAGTAGTTAAGTACAAGGTAGTTTGAGAGGGGAGAACTAGTCATTGGGATCGGGAAAGGTTTCATGGAGAAGATGGTGTCTGCCTCTAGTCTTAAAGGGATAGAGGGAGACCATGAGATGACACAGAGAAAGTGGAAGAGACAGAGAGACAATCAGACAGACACACAGACAAAAGGGCCATGCAAATCACTTGGCAAGAGCAGCAGGAAATAGGCCAAGCCTGATTTCAGACTCCTCCTCCAAGTACTCCTGGGATAGTCAGATGGATTCAGATCCATTCCCTGCTTCTGCTTTCTTCTTCTCCTCTAATTCTCCATCATATCTGTGAGTGGGGAGCCAGGTGACTTGACTTCCGGCCTCTCCTGATACCCCTTCACAACACATAGAAGGCCACTTAGCAGGTGCCACTCAAAAGTGGTACTGCTAATGCTGTCAGGGCCATCTGAAGCTCACGGCCATGCTGCCATGAGCCCCACCTCTTCCCCCGAGGGATGGAGGGGAATGTAGCTCGGGACCTGGTCTGGTGGATGCGTTTGTCAAAACCACAAGCCTGGGGTTCCTGCAAAGGCCCAGAGCTCCATGCCAGTACAAACCAACAAAACACAAACTGCCCACCCAACTAAAAATAGAACTTGTCTACATACACTTTAGAATAAAAAGGATAAGGTCTTATTTTGTCTTATACTGATCTTGTATCATTATGGGGTCTCCTTTCAGAATATCTGCACTAGGAGTCTCTTCAATGCTATGAGGAACCATTGCCAATCTCTCATTCATCAGTCTTGTTTATTTCAGGGTAAGCTTTCTGTCAGGGATCTAAGATTGGCAAATAGAACCCAGAGAATCCTGGAACACCTGCAAAGGCTGGTTGCCACTCCACAGGGCCAGAAGACATTATTTTGTCTGAAGTGTGTGTGTTTTTCCCCCAAAGGAGGTTAACTTGAAAGAGGTGCAAATAAGTATTCACCAGAAGGACCTTCCACAATGGATTTAATCACACTGATGCTTTAAAAAGTGGTGGTATCATGAGTGTCCTTCCATTTCGCCAATAAATACTTGTTAGAGGAAATTACTGAGGAGAACTAACACATTTTCTCTACAATGAATGAATTAACACTATGCTGACTTCTTCAATGAATACACCAAGGAGAAAACATTGATATCCATATCAGACAGCATCTGTGAAAAATTCACACATTGTCAGAATTCCCAGATAAGGTTAACAGCATTTTTGTTTACAGTGATTCTTACTGACCTGCCTTCCATTTCCTTTCTTCATATCTCCTTCCTTTCTATATTTATAATTTCCCTAAGGACTTTCTTGAGTGGGAGGGCAAAGTGATAGGCACATAGAAAATAATTCATTCATTCATTTATTCATACATTCATTCAACAGAACTTTATCACATACTTAAAGTGTGCAGAACACTGTGCTAGACAGATACAAAGTATGAGTTACACCTTCGGATTTTTTTAAGGATTTCCCATCACAATCAACTGAGTAAAAAAGCCCATCCAACACCACTCCATTCCATCCAATTAAACAGATTTATTACAACTCTAATGGACTTGTATGCTACATGACTGATAATACCAATCTATCTGCTACAGTCCCCTTCCCCTATTCTTGGGTAGAAGTGTTTCAGAGTAAAGTCCACATATAAGAAAGAGGATATTATTCAATTCTGTTTCACAGGTTGCTTATTTTCAATCTAATCCAATGAGCATTTAGTAAGCATCTATTGTGCTTATTGGGGATACAATAACAAACAGAAAGGGAAAAAATAAAAGGCCCCTGCCCTCAAGGAGCTTATATCTTGCTGGGTTTTGTTGTGGTATTAATTTAGTTTATTGAAATAGACTTCATGGAAGAGTAGAAAATATGCTTGAAGTCTGAAGATGAGTTCAATCACAAAAGAAAAAGATTAGGGTCAGACTTTGACTGATAGGATAGCACCTGCCCAGCCCAGGTGAAGGGGAGGATGGGAGCTACCTGGGGAGAGAATGTACCAGCAGGAAAAGAAGTGAGAAGAGGAGGAATGGTAGAGTGGGAGCTGCAGAGAGTACCTGCCACGGAAGTGAGAATGGAGTTGCAGTGATGAGGTTGCCAGCTCAAACTGCCATGATGCACATTTGGGTGTTACCTATTACTGCTGAACACACCCAAGGGGATGGATTGAAGGCTGGTGACTCCTCACTCCCCTCTTTCTTCTTAGTGACTGAATCAACATTGAAACTCACTTCATCAGTACCCTCAGTACCATTTGATTGGAGCACTAGAGGGCAGAGCAAATGTCTCTTCTCAAAGCCTCCATTCAAAGAGGCTCCATCATCTCTTCATTTACCACCAGCATCATTCCTTTGGACTAGACTCCATGACACGTTTGTTCCAGGTAGCTTCCCTGCCACACTCCACCTCTTTCAACTTACTTTTATGTGTTATCTTTCTCCATTAGATCATAAACTCCTTGAGGGCAGAGACTGTCTTAAAAATTATTTGTTCTCCTAATATCTTTACTATGTTATGGAAATGCTTGTTTTATTCCATAAATTAAAAATAAAATAAAATTTAAAAATATTTGTATCCCCAAGATTTAACATAGTGCCTGACATATAGTAGGTACTTAATAAATGTTTATTGTATTGACTAACGAATGTGATAAAGAAAGAAACTAAGTAGAAGAATAGCTGGAGGAGAGAGACAGATGGGGGGGAAGGAGGGAGGGAGAGAGAGAAAGAGAGGGAGGGGGAGAGACATAGGGAGGAAGAGAGAGAAAGAGAGGGAGAGGAGAGAGGGAGGGAGAGGGGGGTAGAGACAGAGAGAGAGAGAGAGAGAGAGAATTGATAAAACTGCATTTCATGGCATGGGAACTCAAAGCAAACAAGGGAGTTATTGATTCAAATTAACAACTTCCTAGAGCAAAGAGAGAAACTTAGACCTAAATCTTTATAGGTAAACAAACTGAGAATCATTTGAAGAGAAGACCTGGCCACTTCCTGTTTCCATTATAATCCTCCCCTCCCCCCAACCCTCAAGCCAATTTGAAAGGAAAACAAACCCACAGACCCACAGAGAAGAGTTGCTGAAAGATTAGATAAAAAAGGAATACCAAACCCACAGAAGGGTGGGGGCCAGTGAGAGGGAGTGACAATACCCTATCAGTCCATCTTAGCACTACCCTATTACGTTTTCTTGTTAGACCAACACTTGATGATTAGATGATCTTTAAGGCCCCTTTCAGTTCTAAACCCTGTGATTTCATGTGTTCAGGTAGCTATGTCCCAGCTGAGACTGTAAAGGTCATTGCTTGTATCTTTTCTCATCTACAGTATCATTGTGGTGGTATTCTCAAATTCCAGCTTTTGCACAGCATGATGGTGGACACTGGTGCCATCAACATGGAGGAACTTTAATAAAATTCTTGAACTCTTTTTATGGTATCCCTATCATGGTACACATGATTTAAACTTGCCTGGACAATGGAAGAGTAGCAGTCACAAGGGGCTTAAAATACTATTTTTATTATCCAAAATGATTAAAATTCCATTTATTATCTAAGGAGGATAAAAATTCAGTAAAAGGCTTTTGATGCCCAGAGTGTGACATTGATTCTGCTTGGTATGATAAGTACATGAAAGAATTCTTATAAATAAGAGAAATCAATAAAAATGACGGCCCTCTCAAATTATGGCATTTAAATATTGCTATCCAATTAGAGTATGGTATCAGATGTGTTTCATGAAGTCAAGGATTTCAGTAAATCAATAGCTGATGAAAATTAGGTTGCTTGTCTCTTTCCTTTTCAAATTTTCTGCTACAATATAATGACTCTAGATTGCTATTGTGATCATATAGAATTCTAGGATACTTTTGTTTCACATAAGTTATCTCATTTGAATCTTCTTTTTCAATGAGAGTTTTTCAAGACTTCATTAATGTCAGTTTTGTAGCTGAGGCCATTGAATGAAACCCTTGCTATTACAGACAAAATGTCAGAAGGAATGAATTACTAGAGTATAGCAGCAAAATCCCCTCTTTTCCCAAGGTAAGTAGCTTTTTTTGAAATATGAATCATGAATAAATAAGTAGAATTCATGTGAAAGAACAAGCTTCTGCTTACTTTGGTATTTTTTGGCCAATTTTTGCATTCCAACACATCTATGAACTTCAAGGTAGCCATATAAATATCTCTGGCAAAGTTCTCTTGGAAGCTATGTATGAAGATTTTCAAACTAAAAATTAATTTACCTGAAACACAACCACAGAAAGAAAGACCCCTATGTTTATAGTTTTATGGATATATAGCCATTGGTCTCCAACTGTAACCTTTATGATTTTATAAGGTTATAGTTTTTCCTTGAGAATGATGAGCTGTGCATCATAAAGGAAAGAATATTGGCCTCTTAATCAGAAGTCTTGGATTCCAGTTCTACCTTCTACACTTAGTAGTTGAGCAATTTTGGGCAAACTACAGATTTTATCAAGGCAAACCTACTGAGAAGTTGAAATGTTTCTTTTGGAGAAATTCCCAAGGTAGAGTTCCCACTTTCCTGTTCGATGACTGCCTCTCCTTAACCATTATTTCAGGCAAAGAGTTATGTTTTACTAAACTCCTGAATGTCCTCCCAGGCATCTCTTCATTTCCAGACACCTTGCCCTTGGGGTGGTACACTTTCCTGCCATCCTTCCCTCTATCCCTTTTCCGGAAACATGATCAAATCAATACTGCCATTGTTCCTAGATGAGGTGAATCAATCTGCTTTTCTAATTTTAGAGACTGGGGAAGCTAGGTGGTACAGTGAATAGGGTTCGAGGCCTGGAATCAGGAAGACCTGAGTTCAAATCTGGCCTCAAACACTTATTAGCTGTGTGACCCTGGGCAAGTCACTCAACCCTGTTTGCCTCAGTTACCTCATCTATATAGTGATCTGGAGAAGGAAATGGCAAACCACTCAAGTATCTATGCCAAAAAAAATCCAGATGGGTCACAAATAGGATCAGAAACAACTAAACTCCAAAGAACCTTTAAAGACCAAAGTGCCCTTCCTAGGCCACCATTCCCATTTGTGACCTTTCTTTCCCTTAAGAATGTAAGTTCCTTGGGTGGGGGAGTAGTAAGAACTGTCCTTGTTTTTTGTATTTGCACATTAATACAATACTTGGCACATAGTGCTGAAGTATTTTTTAATTCGTTTATTTTGTATATTTTTTTCTTGTGCCTTTTCCATAGGGACCACTACTTTCCCTTCTACCATCTCTTACAGGCGACCAATGCTCTAGAAAATTCTACTGGAGACATGATTAAAACCTGCTGCTAGTACCAAATGCTGATATCAGTCATTTCAAAATCATAGACCCACTGAATCTCAGAGTGAGAAGGAACCTCAGTCATTTGATTTAACAAACATTTGATTCAGAGTTCATAGAATATCAGCTTTGGAAAGCACCTTAGCAACCACCTAGTCCAATATCTTCATTTTACAGCTGAGGAAACCAATTCAGAGAAATGGAGTTACTTCCTCCAGGTCAATTTAATTCGAGAAATACTTATTCATCTCTTCCTCCTCACATGCATATATGCATGTGTATTGAAAACTGTTGCTATTACTACATGAGAAAATTTAAATCAAAGCATTTGACCAGACATGAGCACATTTCATTACTCTGACCCTACCACAACACTCCCCCTCCCAACAGCTTCCACTTCAATTCTACTTTTGCTCTAGGAACGATGATAATTAAATCAATAGTAGCAGAGCTACTGGAAAGGTCATACTATGGCTCCTGCATAACTTGAGAGTGCCTACAGGAGAAACCGCTTCCCTGCCCACCATTCCCCTATATATGGTCAATTGCCACCTTTATAATGTAAGGTCTTTGCAGGCAGGGACTGTCTCACTTCTGTATTGTATCCCTTGTGCCTAGCACAGTGTCTGGTAAGTGTTGTAAGTACTGTAGGTACTTAAGAGAAGCTTTTTTGTGTTATTAGCTTAGCCCCAAAGAAAAGAAGTGAGAAACACCTTTCTCAGCTCCTTGGCAGAAGTGGATGTGTGTGTGTGTGTGTGTGTGTGTGTGTGTGTGTGTGTGTGTATGTGTGTCTGTGTGTAGGGGGGGTGTTCCACAGGTGCAGAAAGTTGTATTATAATGTCAGATTTTTTTTTCAAAATATCGATCAGTTTTGCTGAATTTCTGTTTTCTTCTTCCTGTTTTTTTCTTTTAAAAATCTTTGTCATTAGAGAGATCTTTCTGGGAAGGGGAAGGAAGAGGAATAAAGGGAGAAATTAGGTGATATAAAAACAGAAGATATAAAAAGAAACATATTCATGGTTTAAAAAGAAAAAAATAAATGTCTACTGATTGGAAGGACAAGCATGATAATCATTATTTTCTAGAAGAGAAAGCTGAGAGACAGAGAAGCTGGGCCTATTTCCAGTTGGAGGTATGGAAAAGTTTAAAGAAGGCTCCAAAGACAGAACAATAGGAATTTTCCACTTGGGAGCTCTTTTAAAAATTAAAACAGAGTCTTATCTTTCTGAGATATTTTATTCATGTTCTTGCCTCTTTCTACCTCTCCCCACAGAATCACAGGATTTGAGAGATGAAAGGGACCTCAGTGGCCAGCTAGTTGAACCAATACAGGAAAGGAATTCCCTCCCCCCATAAAAACCAGATAGATGGTTGTTTGGTATTTGCTAAAAGACCTCCTAGGAGAGGTAACCTACTACTGATAGGAAGCAGACTTTGTTCCTTCCTTCCAAAGGCATTGTGAGTACTAAACATGAAAAATCTTCAAACTCTTTGTAAATATGAGTTGCAATTATTATTGTTGTTGGAGGTAGGCTAGATAGTCTTGGAAATAGTCTTCGCAAACATTGTATACCTCTAAATTCTTCATTTCTTGCCAAATATCCATTGGCCTTACCTTCAATAACCAAGCAAAGACCTTCTCCCCGTGGATTCTCTTGTCTCCTTCAACTATTTCCCACGTTACTAAGCTAAGAGTGTCTGCCTCCAAGAAACACTCTCAGAGTTCCCCTGAAAACAATATTTCCAGGAAAACCTGGTGCTAAAGGTATTAAAAAGGAAGAGGCTGATAATGCTAAGTTTCTCATTAGGTCTGGGACCTGGTCCTCATTATGTTCACTACCTGATCCTCATTAGGCCTGTCCTGATTTTTTTTCCCAGGTCCTGGGTCATTGCTTATTTTGATAAGGGAACTATATAACAAGGTCCCTTCCATTCTCAGGATTCTATGGAGAAGAGAGGCAGAAAATGTCAACAATTAATGGCCGTACTGCTTCAGCAAATCCTGAATTATGTTTTTTAAAAAAAATCAGCACATTTAGTCTGGAAGAGACTAAAAAAGGCTAATAGTTGACTCTCATGAACTTATTTTAATATTTTTCTCAAAATAATGCTTAGTCTTACCTTTGATATGGATTATTTAAATGGTTAGGGAAACTATCTTTTCTGAATCGAGGCAGTATTGTGTATATAAATGAAACTTAATTCAGAGTTCATTCTTTTAATTCAGAGCTTGAAAACTCATATAGAACTTTCTATTTTTTCCATTTTAAGAGAAGAATATTAATGGAAAAAATATGGATATGGGGATTGTATTTGTTTTTATCATAGGACTCAGATCTAATCACAAGGAGCTCTCCTTTTTTTGAACTCATCAGAGTCAGAACTAGCATGGGGGTAAACGGGACTTTGTCCCAGGTGCTAATATCCTGTGGGTGGAAGTGGCATCATTCCTTTCTACTCCCAACTTTCTAGTGCTGGCTGCTGACTAGTTGTTGTCATGTCCAGGCCCAGGCTGTTACCCTTCATGTTCCTGTGTTACTGCATCTCTCTTTCAGGATGTCTTCCCTCTGGATTCCAGTGGATTTCCTCTCCTCCACTCCTCTGCTGTTCCACTCCCCCTGTCAACCACCTATTCTAGACCCCTGCACTCAGAGTGGGAATAGCAATGAATGCATCTCATCACTGTTCAAACCACCTTCAGTCACTCCTTCCTTCCTCTGCCCCCCATCCTTCCAACAGATTTAACCCTATCCTTCTGCCCTCTCTTTCTACCATCCTTCTGGAGTGAGATGGAAACATTGCTGGATTTAGAGTGAGAAGACCTGAGTCTGAATTTTGTTTCTGCTATATATCTCAACATGCCATTGGGCAAGTAATTTTACCTCTCTAGGCCTTGGTTTCCTCATTAATCAATGAATCTATCAGCCAGCCAGCATTTATTATACACCACTTACGTTCCAGGTATGATATTCTGCACTGTGAGTTCAAATCTACAAAGGATTGGCCTAAATAATGTCTAAGGTCTCATCCAGCTCTATATCTATTATCCTAAATTTTGGGCTGTGAGATGGTCTGATCTCATCTCTTTTTTAACAGATAAGGAATCTGAGGCTCATAGAGAGGTTAAATGACTTGCCCAAAATCACACTGTTATTAACTAGCTGATTCCAAATTAACTGGCTCCAAATTCATTTCTCTGAGTTCTGTATGTTATCCCTTATTTGGTGCTTCGGAAATTTAGCTCTCTCCTGAAGACACTCCATCTCGTGGGTCCTTTTATTACACTACTGACATATAGGACCAGAAGGAACATACTCCTTATTCTTCGTCACAACTTTCTGACCCTTCCTCTACCACCTCTCTTTCTCTAAAGTTCCCTCTATCCTGTCCAGATCTTTGTTACTGTCATCTATGGACCTTCTCCCTAACAAGTGTAGCACCTGGCTTATGATCTTCACTCCAATTCCCTTCTGGCTTCTTAACCTCTCCAAATTCTATAAACCTGTATTTCTAGGGTGTTTCAATGACGTGCATCAGGTGTTCACATCTTGGAAATCATCAAATAGATTTGCCCCAGGTTCCAGAATTCTTAGTAATGGCTCTGGCATTCATTTTTTGTACTGGTCATGTGGAACTTAATGAATTTGGCCTTGTAATACCATTTGCCCTGTGATTTCACTCTTGGGTTATAGTTTTTGCTCATCTCGCCAACTAAACTATGAACTTCTAAAAGGCAGGCACCTTTCATGCTGCTTTTTCTTTCATCTCCCATAGTGCCAATAACAATGCCTTGCCTGTCACTGTCCTATTCAGTAAACCCCACCTACAGCCTAGGATAAAATATAGATTCCTTTTTTCAAAAAATAAAAACTTTTAAAGCCCTCACAAGTTGGTTCCAATCTACCTTATTATATATTACTTGCATTTCTGAACAATGGTTTAGCCAAAATGACCTTCTTGCTGTTTCTCACGTATCCATCTACCTCATCCACCACTTTTCATTGGCCATCTTAAGAGCATCTTGGGATGCTCTTTCTCTTCATCTTTGCCTCACAAAGTCAACATTCAGCATAAGAACAGACTTGTACATGAAGTCCTTTGTGATTCCTGCCCTTAAATTCCAGTGTTCTCCCTTCCCTTTAATTAATTAATGCATGCTATCACCTCTGAGAGAATGCAATCTCCCTGAGAGCAAGGATTATTTCATTTCTGTCTTTGCATGCCTAGTGCGTAGAAATACTTTGCTGACTGATTGATACTGCCTGCTCATAAATAGCTTTGGGATGAATGAACAAATGAATGAAGAATAAATGCTTTGTATGCTTCCAGCTTGAGGATGACAGTTGATGAGAACATAACAGAAACATCAATTATGTATTCTTGGCATCTCGATTTTTCTGCCACTTTTTTCTTTCATTATAAAGGCAGGAAGTTACATGTGATTAGCATAGATGATTAATTCTTTACAAAGAAAGTCAATAGTACAGAAATCCCATTTTTTAGAGTGGTATTAGCTCACATACATCTCACATAGAGACTAGACTTTGCATTTGCTGTATCCTTGGCTATGTTCACTTTCTTGTCCCCACCAAATTCAGAAAGGTCTAAATGAAAATTCACCACTGAGCAGGCCTCTTCTGCTGCCACATTTGATGTATATTTAAGAGAATCAATTACCAGGATAATAGACAGCTGCAAGTTATTGTGCCAACCTTTTTGAGAAATGCTCTGGCCAGTGTTAGAGTGAAGTCTGAGATAACCCTTCATAATTATTGAGTGTCTTTCCTTCCTGAGTACTTTTCTATCTCATTTGACTCTTTTAAAAAGGACTGGAATATAAGAATACCTCAAAGGACCAAGATGCTCATTTAATGCATCTGGTCCTCATAAGTAGAACAATAGGTTTTATTTCCTTTGTTATTTGAAAAGTCTTTAGAATGCTAAAGAATGTTGATAAGCAAAGATTTAGAAAAAAACTCATGAAACAGAAATACCTGTGTTTCTGAGTTTCAAGTGTCTAAAAAATTCATCAATTTACATATATGGTCATTCTAGTGTTAATATCCCTTTCGGGTTGTTGTGTTTGTCCTTCGTTCTTGAAGAGGACCATGACATCAGGGAAACGACATGACTTGCAGTTGATTTTGATTTGAGTGAGGGAGGATTGTGCAAGGTCACTAGCCTCACTTTCTCCTCCAGAGCCATCTGGATACAGTGGCCTGATATTCACCAGGAAGACTGGAGATGGCCCAGGATGCATTGGGAGACCCTGGCCTTTTTAGCCTAAAGTCTTTTCAGGTGCTTACTGCCAGGGTCTTCCAGTGTACAGGGAATCATTATTCTCTTTTATATAAATAGAAAATGGGTCCTAGGGAAGTTAATCAGTTTGGCTAAGATCATAGAATGGCAAAGATGGAGGAGTAGGATAAGAAGTCTGACTTCAATTTCCATCTCAGGGATCTTTTTTTTTTTTAAACCAAATTAGAAGTCAAAAAGTTTCAAGGAATGTAAAGGGAATTGCCTTTGTGGCTTCTTGGGTTGGGCTGTTCAATGGGAAATTGATGAGAGCCTGATGAGTCAGAAATACACCAACATATGTTTTACTGCTCTGATTTCAGCTTGTCTGACTGCCTTTTTCTTTTGACTCGGCTTCCAATGCCCGTGGGAAAGTCCTAATCCAAACATCAACCAGCACGGAGGCTGTGGGCTAAATGAGTGGCACACTTTGAATTTTGGTAGAGTAAGTTCTTGGACCATGTGTGACTCAACTCCTCTGGGAGACAAGGGCTTTTGAGTGAGTGGTGTATTGGACCCCAAGAATTATTCTGAAGGCCTTTCTCTCAGCATAGAAATATTGATTATAATTAACTTGCTCTTTCTGGAAAGTCTTTGGTGGTGCCTTATTAGAACCAGAAAATTTTCATGAATTTTGCTGAAGTTTTTTTTTAATCAAGAGCAACCTAGGGCTTGTGGGTAGGTGGACCTATGCTTTTATCCTTGCCAAAGCAATTTAAGGATAGAAAGCTGGGAAGCACCATTCTGGACTATGTTGAATAATCATTAGATTATAGGTTTAGAGCTGGAAGGACCCACAGAGATCAGGAAGTCCAATATCATCTTTTACGGGTAAGAAAACTTAAGTTGAGAGAGGTGAACTAATTTGGGGAGGGGGCTCACAGACTAGTAAGCAAGGCAGGATTTGAACTCAGATCTTCCTGACAAGTCAAGAACTCTATTCACTGTACCACTTCATAGAGGCAGCTAGGTGGCACAGTGGATATATAGTAAGGGACTTAGAGTCAGGAAGATATGGGTTCAAATTCTATCTCAAATGCTTAATAGCTGTGTGGCCCAGGGCAAGTTCCTTAAACTCTCTCATCCTCATTTTTTCCATATGTAAAAAAGTATAAAATAAACAATAAATAATAATAAGTAAATAAATAACAGTAGTACCTACCTAGCAGGGTTATTGTAGGGATCAAATGAGATAATATGTAAAGCACTTTGCAAACCTTAAAGTACTTTATAAATGCTATTTTAAGATGTGAAAATTAAAAAAAATACCAACTAGGACTGTGTTATCCTGGATTCTTTTGGTGTAGATATAATGCTTCAACCACAGCTGCAACAACCACCATAGCGCTTTAAAGTTTGTGAAGCACTTTACCAATTTTATCTCATTTTGTCCTAACAATATTCCTGGGAGGTAATTGCTGTTATTATCCCCATTTTACAGATGAGGAAATGGAGGCTAGCAGAGGTTAAGGGACTTTCCTAGAGTTATATCTAGTGAGTATCTGGAGCAGGATCTGAACTTGGGTCTTCCCAACTCCAGGTCCAGCATTCTATCTATCTAGCTGCCTTGCCTTCTTAAAGATACTGAGGCAATTGACACTTGTAATGGCCAGGATTTAACTGAGCCATGACTGAGCAGAACTGAAATGTTATCATAAAATGTTCAAACTCCTATGGATTTAACTATTCAGGCTCTAATCCCACCGAGTTGAATTTAGTTATTGAGAAAATACTTTTGCTGGGAACATGCAAAGGCAGAAATAAATGGGGCTTGATAATAACAATAAAGGTTATTTTTAAAAATAAATTCTGTCCTGGCATGCATAATAGTCATTTGCTATAGTAGAAAATTACATGTTTGTATGGATAAAGAACAAAAGAAAGGCTGAAATTGGTAAAGTCCCCAAAATGCTGATTCGGTGGGTCAGTCTGAATTACTCAAGTCTTACTGGCAGAATATATTTTATAATAAGGTAGAATTGTTAGTTTCCTGATTCCCTTATTCCATAGAAAAATCCAAATGCAGTATCACCTAAGGGACCTTCTTTAATGAACAGATAATGTGTTCTTAGCATGTCAATTATATGCAAATGGTTGATTTGAGAATGCTTGAAATACTTAAAATAGTTTTGTGTATTTTTTCAAACATTCCCTATTAAATCTCATTTACATTAACAATCTACAGTTCTCATGAAGAAAGGATCAACTCAAGGAAGGCCTATGTTAGCACAGTCCTTGTCAATGAACAATAATTCCAAATTAGGGAAGGGACAGAGGGTAAGATTTTGGCATACGTTTTGAATGCTCCTCTTGCAGGACTCATTGGGACAAAGAAGCACCAAATGCTGGTCATGAAATCCAAGGGTGCTGCCAGCAGAGAGAGGATGATTGTCTTGGAAGAATACTAGTGCTCTGGGTGTCGTTCATCAAATGGCTTTCACATTTCCTTTAGCCTATGGAAATGTCATCTCCCCATATATATATGCAAAAGTAACACAAATGAGCATAGCTCCATTATAAGAAGAGAGAGTTGTAGGCCATGCTGACAAAGTGCCCATGACAGATGATTTCCCTGGGATACCAACAGAGCATTTTAATCTAGTCTTCACGATGTTCTTTCATTTATTTATTTATCTTTTACTCTACAGATCAAGTGGGAAGTAGTTTATCATTCATTCCATGAATTAGTACTCCGATGTTATCATGGCCTCAAAGTCTATTTTCTGTGTTCACCGGTACTTAGGCAAAGTTCACAATTTTTGTTTACTCTTTATTAAGAAGCCCACAGGTTACCATGGTGGGGGGAGGAGAAGGGAAGAAGTATTTATGTAGCAATTTCTATGTGCCAGACATTGTGCTAAGTGCTTTTGGCCCTGGAGTCACGAACACCTGAGTTGAAATGTGACCTCAGATACTAGCTGTGTGACCCTGGCCAAGTGTAGCCAGAATGGCCTTTGTTTTCTTTGAATGACTCAGCTTACCTCATTGAGCCTCTGGACACTGTGGCTTGCTCTTCCGGGGCAGGAGGCCCAAAGAGCATTCCAGGAAGCAGACAACTTCCTGTGTGATGAGTCATGGGGCTGGCTGAGGGGAGGTGTTAACGGCTATGCTAGGGGGAGGGGCCAAGTCAAGAACCAATCGGCCCTGGTCGTTCAGGCGGTGCTTGATGATGTCAAAAACTCTATAAGAGGGGAGAGGACAGCTTGAAGATCCTCTCTTTTCCTTTTCCGGTTGGAGCCAGAGACAGTTACAACGACAGTTACAGAGGCAGTTACGACAGTTACGTCAGTTACAGCCACAGCTGAAGCAGGAGCTGCCAGTAGCAGAGCTAACCTACGGGAGAAAGCTGAACAAAGACTTCAGGCCATTACAGCGACAGTTACAGCGACAGTTGGAGCCAGAGGCAGTTACAGAGGCAGTTACGACAGTTACGTCAGTTACAGCCACAGCCACAGACACAGCTGAAGCAGGAGCTGCCAGTAGCAGAGCTGACCTACGGGAGAAAGCTGAACAAAGACTTCAGGCCAGTGGGTAATCTTATTACCATAGAGGGGGAAACATGATTTTGCTTTACGCAATCATGCTTCTCTGTAGCCTCCTGGTTACTCTTTCAAGGCGTACTTATTGGGCCTGGAAGCTTTTGATCAATATATCAAAATGGGGTTGCTGGTTCATGGGTTGGTTACTGTGGAGCCTAAATAAATGTTTTGATTCTTCTGCCTTCTACTTTGAGAGTTTCTTATATCCGGCGGTTCCGAACCTTTCAGACATGTTTATGATCCTCTTTGAGATTATAAACTCTGCCCTCCTAATACACCAAGTCACTTAATCCTGTTTGCCTCAGTTTCCTCATCTATAAAATGAGCTGGAGAAGGAATTGGCAAACCACTCCAGTGTCTTTGTCAAGAAAATCCCAAATAGGGTCACAGAGAGACAGACACAACTGAAACAACTCAACAAACAACATTTGATTCATAGCTACCTTAGCCTGCCCCACTCCCACCCTCAACTTATTGCAAGCTCATAGCATCATAGACTTAGAACTGGAAGGACCTTAGAGACCTTTAAAAGGTCAACTCCTTCATGGTACACATGAGGAAACTAAGGCTCATAGAGGTTAGGTGACTTATTTAGGGTCACACTGCTGGTTAGTTGTCTGAAGTGGGATTTGAACAAAGGTCTTCCTGAACCAGTTTATCACTCTGTCTACTGCTCAGTGATGCCAGAGTCTCAAAGGATAGGTAGGCATGGATTGGTAGTGATCTGCATTTTTGGATGGAACTGCCAAATCAATGATGGCACAGATCTATTTGAGAATTTATAAGATCAATCAAACTTGAAAAAAAAGAGAGAGAGCAAAACGTTTGCCTCCATCTGCATTCAGATTCCATAATTCTTTTTCTGGATGCACATAGTCCTTTCTATCATGAGCCCTCTGGAGCTGTCCTTGAACCTTGCATTGATGAGAGGAGTCAAGTCTGTCAAAGTTAGTCCTTACAGATACCATGTGTCTATAATCATGTATAGTGATCTCCTGGTTCTGCTCCCCTCACTCAGCATCAATTCATATATATCATTCCAGGTTATAATGAAGTCTGTCTGCTCTTCATTTCTTATGGCACAATAGCATTCCATTACTTTCATATACCACAATTTGTTTAGCCATTCCCCAATTGAGGGGCATCCCCTTGATTTCCAATTCTTTGCTACCACAACAAGAGCTGCTATAAGTATTTTTGTACGTAAGTGTCCCTTTCCCACTTGTATGATCTCTTTGGTATATAGCATTAGAAGTGATATTGCCAGGTCAAAGGTATGTACATTTTTATAGCCCTTTGGGCATAGTTCCAAATTGCTCTCCAGAATGGCTGGATCAGTTCACAACTCCACCAACAATGCAACAATGTTCCAATTTTCCCACATCTTCTCCAGCATTTATCATTTTCCTGTTTTGTCATGTTAGCCAATCTGACAAGAGAGATATGGTACCTAAGAGTTTTGATTTGCATTTCTCTAATCAATAGTGATCTAGAGCATTTTTTCATATACCTTTAGATATCTTTAATTTCTTCCTCTGAAAACTGCCTGTTCATATCCTTTGACCATTTCTCAATTGGGGAATGACTTATATTCCTATAAATTTGGCTTAGTTCCCTGTATATTTTGGATATGAGGCCTTTATCAGAGACACTGGTTGTAAAGATTTCCTCCCAATTTTTTGCTTCCTTCCTAATCTTTGTTGCATTGGCTTTGTTTATACAGAAATTTTTCAATTTAACATAATCAAAATTATCCATTTTGCATTTTGTAATGCTCTCTATCTCTTGTTGGGTCATGAATTCTTCCCTTTCCCATAAATCTGACAGGTAAACTATTCTTTGCTCTCCCCAGTTGCTTATAGTATCAGCCTTTATTCCTAAATCATGAACCCATTTTGACTTTATAGTATTCTATTACATTCCTATACCATAATTTGTGTAGCCAGTCACCAATTGATGGGCATCTCCTCAATTTCCAGTTCTTGGCCACCACAAGAAGAGTTGCTATAAATATTTTTGTACATGTGTGTCCTTTTCCCATTTTTATGATCTCTTTGGGATACAGCCCTAGAAGTGGTATTGGTGGGTCAAAGGGTATGCACATTTTTAGAACCCTTTGGGGATAATTCCAAATTGCTCCAAAGTAAGAATTATTTCATTTAACTCTGTTAATATTCCTGTAAAATAGAATAATTTTCTATTATTGTCTCTATTTTATGGATTAATCACATCCACTTGGAGAAGGCAGGAAAGATTTCATGAAAACAGATTTTCTTGGAGGTGGGCTTTGAAGACTGGGTATTTCACCAGGTTAAGTTTAGGAGTGGGAGGGAGAGAAAAACCAAATGGTGAAAGCAGAATTAAAGGCAGCTAGGTGGTATGGTGCATACAGCACTGGCCTGGAGCATCTTCCTGAGTTCAAATGTGGCCTCAGACATTTACTAGCTGTGAGGCCTTGGTCAAGTCACTTAACTCTGTTTACCTCAGTTTTCTCATCTGTAAAATGAGCTGGAGAAGGAAATGGCAAACCACTCCAGCATCTCTGCCAAGAAAACCCCAAATGGGGTCATGAAGAATCAGAAACAACTGAGAAACGACTCAACAACAACAGATAGCAGTATGGTCACAGGTATAAATGTAGGATAGTTCCAGGTGGGGTGAGTGCTAAGTATTCTAGCTTGTCCGTGTTACTGAGTAAACAAAGAGAAGGCAGAGCTCAAGTTGGAAATGGTTAGGGTCCTATTGTAGGCCTTTAATGCCAGGTTGAGGAGTTTGGGCTTTTTTACAGGCAAAAGAAAGCGCCGGAAGTTTTTGGAAAAGGAATTTAACATGGTGAGGATACAACCAAGTTGTAAGTTGAGACAAGATATTTAGAGAGGCTAATATAGAAGACATAATAAAAAATCCTGAGACTGTGAGAGAGCAGGTCAGATATAGGGTATCAAGATACACATTTTTGGCCATTAACGACAAGATACAGAAAAAGAAATCAGTATTAATATGAAAAAAATAATAGTGAATTTGGAAAGAGATAAAAAAAAGCTAGTTGCTGTGGAGTCACAAAAGTTCTCAGTCTCAAATAAAAATACTAGGCATTTCTACAGACAAATGGGCTAAAAGAAACCATCTTTCTACTTGAGATCATTCTTGATCTAGAGGGAAGTAGAGGGAAGAATGATACACTTGGAGTGAGGAAAAATCTGAATTTAAATCCTACCTATCTCACTTATTATTGTCTAACCACAATCCAGGTGTTTCAGTTCTATGACCCTCAGATTTTCTCATTTATAAAATTGGGATAATTATAAAGCTCCAAATGAGAATATATTTATTGATATATGCACATATCTATCTATCTATCTATCTATCTATCTATCTATCTATCTATCTATCTATAGCTTTATAAGCTGCCAAAGTCTAGTGTGTTGGCTATTGCTCTGTCCATGGTACCTTTGTGCTTCAAGTAAGTCAGACTTGAAATCTTTGTACCATTCCTGACTCTCTTCCTAACTCTACTTTCATTTCTGATTAGAAAGTATATCCTTACGATTCTTTCTTTTCAGTGTCTTGCTATCAAGTGCCTGGTACTTCAGAACTAAGCAATGGAAAGAGACACAGACGTTGCAGTCACAGTGACAGAGGAAAAATTCTCTCCATAGTTCTTGTCCCTGTAGAATAAGGTGAGGAGGGGAATGGTTGGTAGCAGACTTGTAGGAGTTTCTAGGGGTGCCAGGAATCCACTGTATTACTACTATGTGCCAAATGGTAGTAAAAAAAATGAGACCAGCTTTGGGGTAGAGAAAATGGAGTGTTTTACAGAACTATAGAAGGGTCAGTCAAGACAAGTCAGTAAGCACCTACAATGTGCCAGGAACTGTGCTAAGTACTGGGGATAAAAAGAAAGGCAAAAAATAACAATATCTGCTCTCAGAGTTTACAGTCTAATGGGGAGCCAACAACATACAAAGAACTAAGTAAAAAAAGATACCATACAGACAGAATAAATTGGAGATAGTCTTAAAGGGAAGGCACCAAAATTAAGGAGAGCTGGGAAAGGACTCTTGCAGAATGTGAGACTTTAACTGAGACTTGATAAAGGCCAGAGAAGCCAGGAGGTAAAGATGACAAGGGAGAGAGTTGAGGCATTCAGGACAGCCAGTGAAAATGTTTAGCAGATATATGGTGATCCTTACATTGAATGAATGAAAAAGTGGGGAGGGTGAAGGGAATAAGCATTTACATAGTGCCTACTGTATAGCACTGTACTAAGCACTTTACAAATATCATCTCATTTAACCCTTATGACAACCCTGGGAGATAGGCTCTATTATGATCCCTATTTTACATTTGAGGAAACTGAGGTAGACAGACATTTGAGACTTACCCAGGGTCATATAGCCAGGAAATGTTCAAAGTTGGATTTGAACTCAGGTCTTCCTGACTCTAGGCCTGATACTTGTGGTGTTTATGTGATTAAAGATCTTTAATACCATTAAGCCCATGAATAGGTCTCAGGTGGAACTAGTTAAGGGAAGCTTGATTAGGGGAGGCTTGTTTGTAGGAAGGCCTACATCCTTAGGTCATGAGAATTGTGAAGCCTTGGGGCTCTAAAAAGGGTACATATATTCTGAGGGTAGCCCTTAAGCTCTCTCTCTGAACTGAGGGAGGAGAGGATTCAGGCAAGCAGACAGCTAAAATTTGTCAGTGGGTGTTTATGAGAAGGACCCAGCAGAGGGGAAGGTTATGGGATGGCTGGGCTCCCTGCTGTGATATTGTGTTTTAAATTCTTTGCTGTTATAATGAAGTGGACTTGCTGGTTTTGGCATATAATTGCTGCTATGTTGCATTGGATTTATTGGTTTTGGGATTTGATCCTCTGGTGTCTGAATAAATGTTTTACTTCTTCTGCCTTCTATATGGAGAGTCTCTTATATTTTGTGATACAGAACTATACAGGCATGGTCACTATTGAAATTGTGACACACTCTACCCACTGTACCACCTAGCTGCCTTCATTTGACACTTGGCCTATACTCTAGCTTCTTTTGTTATTCATCTCTTTATGTGTTATTGTCTGCCTCTCCCACAGAATGTGGGCATTCTCAAGATCATGGGCCATGTACCATTCATCTTAGCACCTCCATAAATAGCATATAGGAAGTTCTCAATAAATATCATTGATGATGCTGCTGCTGAGAAGGGATAGTGGGGGCAGACTCTGTAGGCAAATGAAATCTTGTTTCCATGTATCTTTCCCTCTGGTCTCAATGAGTAGTTGAAATACCATTTCCAATAAAATCAGTCACCAAGTATTTATAGCCTTGTTCTAACTGTTTAAAAGAACTGAATATACTTTTATTTATTCACAGAGGTATTAGCCAGGTCCCTTGTTAATCTGAACTGAATTTCTTGTTCTGGTCAGCTCCAGTGGGCTGGAGCAAAGGAAACACTGGCTTGTAGCTAATTTTTTTTTAAGTTGAATCATCTCTAAGGCAGGAAGGTTGGCATAGGTAAACATTGCAAAGACTGGCTGACTCTTGTATGTTTGTATAGATCTGTTGGTCCTGGGAAGGATGGAAGATGTTCTCATCCTCCTTGTGACATTTCTTGGAATCACTTTGGTTGGCAACCAAGCAAAGCAGTTTCTAGAACAGTTATTTCTGTACTCTTTACTAGCAGACCACCCCAGGAGGGTATGGAAAACAGGCTGCAATTACCTTTTTAAATACAAACCAAAGGGCTCATTTACAGAAAAAACAAAACAAAACAAAAACAAAAGAACATGAGATTCTAGAGAAGTCAGATCTCTTTGTACTTCTTTTCACCATCCAAGCCAACAAGCATTTATTAAGTCCCCACCTTGTGTACTACATGCAAAGCATTGGGCTAGGCACTAGGGATATAAAGACAAAACTGTCTGCAATCAAATGATGAAAAGGAGCAAGTTTACAGAGATTTACTTTGCTGTTCATTAACAGATACACTTTTTCATTTCTGAAATGATTCCAAGACAATTCTGATAAACATAATCAAAGTAATGACATTCTGACAATGCCCTAACTCTCAATCGCTCCAATAATAGCATTCAGAAACCTTTCCTTCCATTTACCACTGTCATAATAGCAGTGCACAGGTCATTAACATGGAAACTGCCAGAAAATTCCTGCCTGACCTCACTACTCCAAAAAGCTAGAGACAGGGCTGGTTGGTTTGCTGTCTTCATATGGAATTTTCCCTGGTGTGCTCTGAAAAGGGAACTAACATAGGAATTTGCTGATTGTGGCTGATACTTTCCCACAAAGAAGTCCTGGCCCCATGGGACTTCTGAGAGAGAAAATAAGTCTTTCCACTATGTAGTACTCTTTGGTCTGTAGGGTCCAGAAACCTTCTTTTCATGAAAGGGCACTAGTCCATTTATACTAAAACTTGTTTTCTGTATGTGCAGCTCATTGTTAACCCTACATTTAATTCTCTTCATAGCCTTTGTCACTGTGCAGGTTAAAAAGGAAAAACAAGGACTAATGTCCTGAGCATGGCTTTCCATGTTTTCTTAAATGGGAGTAGATACGTATAAAACTATAAAATATCATCTAACAATGTGTTCTACAGTATATTATACCATCTGTATATTATTATGTTCCCTTGCAAAAGCTAAGGAATTTATTAAGACCGTGGAGACAACCTTGGACTTCATGGATGGAGTGGATAGTGGATGGCACACTCCCAATTCTTCCTCATCTCCTAAATTGTGTAAAAGCTTTTGAGACAGGGGCTATGGGAGTGGGTTACATTTATTTACCCTCCCCCAATTATTGATACATCTGTATAAATACTCTATTTATTATAATATATTCCCCTCCCTACTTTATTCTCCCCCCTGACCAACCAAATTCAGCCACCTGTCTGCAGGTAAACTGAGGCTTCTTTTCTTTAAGGGGGAAAAGAGTTAAGTTCAATTACAACTCAAATTTTGGAGAGGAAGTGTGGAGAGAGGAATTGAAGAAAGTCATATTTTAAAAGAGTTTCTCATGATAAGAGTAGCTTCCTTCCCTCCATCACCAGCGCCAGTATCCGATGCATACTGGTGCATCCAGGTGCATCCTAGTCAAAACTAACACAAGTGGGACATTTAAGAGATCAGTGATGCTTTTTGGAGAGTAGGTGCAGTGCTGAACTTCACTCTCTGCCTCCCTTTGACCTAAGAGAAAAGGCTATATTGCCAGTTGGGGAATGGCTAAACAAATTGGAGACAATGAATGAAATAGAATAGTACCGAGCTGTAATCAACGACAAATACGAAGAATACAGAGAAGCATGGGAAGACTTTTAGGAATTAACACAAAGTAGAGCAACAGGACCAGGAAATCAATATACCCACTGACTACAACAATGTAAATAGAAAGAATAAAAAAAGATCCAAGCTAATGCTGTATAATTATAATGATGAAATATATAATATAATATTAATATATAATATAAATACATAATATACTACACATATATAATATAATATAAATATATAATGACCAAAGAAGAGATTTGAGAAAGTACTTCTCTCCCCTCTCTGAAGAGGTGGGGCACAATGGATGTGGAATATATCAGATTTGGTTTTTGCATTGATTAGTTTTGCCAACTTTTTTTTCCTTTTTTAAAAAAATTCTGCTCTAAGGGATAGCTCTTTGGTTGGGGGAGGGAGGAGGGTTATATCAGGAAATAAAGGTAATATAGACACAGACCAATTTTTTTTTAAAGAGGAAGGAATGTAGATAAGTAATAACTCCCTACTCTCATCCATACTCATAGCTATAGAAACTGTGCAGGGACAGGGGGAGACTCACGGGAGGATGAGAAGCTCAGAAAGAAAAATCTCTCAAATTTGTTCTATCAATCACAAGTAAGAAATAATCCACAGCTCTGCAGATGTGAATTTCAATTCAGTCATGTCAGAAAGGTAACAACGTGAGCAGTGAGGCTTGGAATGCTTATGAGCTCTGTGGGTATTCAGTAATAAAAGAAAAGAGACAGTAATAATCTATAAGATCCCATTGTCTTTAATGTGACATGAAGCTAATGTACTCACTTCCTGTATTTTTAGCATCTGTGCCAAGTTTCAAGAAACAGATATCTGGCTATAATTTCCAAGAAAAGTGAAGCAATCTCATCTCCCCCGTCCTCACCCCCATACAACATTTCTGTGCTTTGCTACTGCATAGTGGTACTAACCTCCAACAATCAATTCCATTTCTAAGGAGACAGAGAACAATTTATTCAGCTTCAATTTGCTGAGAGGAAAACCTTCTATTCTCTAATATTAATTCTTGAAGCAGTTTCAAAAACAATTTTCATTCCATGCCAGAGTTTGGGGGTTTGAGAGATATTAATTTAGACAGTCTTTGAAATATTAGGACTTGGCAACATTGTAAGGACCCTGAACCTATCAAGGCAAAGAATAGAGGAAGAAAAGAAAGAAAGAAAAAAGAAAAGAAAAAAGTCTTGGTACTCAAATCTCTTATCTTATGCCTTGAAACAAATAGTATGCTGTCTTTTAGGGGAAGGGGTTTGAGAAAGTGTTAGAGTTTGAAGTAAGAAATATAGATTATTCTTCTATTTGTTTTAAGCAGATAGGCCCAGTAACCAGAACCATTGTTTGTTTCTGATATTTTTTTATAGTATCTTAAGATTCTATCCATAATTTAGATCACTGAAATTCACTCTATGTGGTTATATATTAGAATCTGCAAACATATATAGTGTAATGATAAGTCAATTTTATAGCATTAATATGCATTTCCATGTGTGTATTTCACTTCTCTAGATATGATCTTTGATTTGCTGTTTTTCATAAATCTTCCACAATGATCTGACATTACTTTAATGCAAGATCTTAAAAGACTAGATAAAACTGCCCCCTTCATCACCTTTAATAAATATTACAGTGTGCTGGGTAGAATGATTAAAAGTTTAATCTCATGGACAGTAAGTACATGGATGAAATTAAATTAAATAATACTTTTATGTGGGACTGAGAATTTTTGTTACTTATTTAGAATGTGTTAGTTAGAATGGATGAAAGGGACAGAGATTGTAAGATTCTACCATGCTTACTGTTTGTTGACTAAAACTAAAACAAAAATACATTTGACTCTGTAGAATAAGATACTGCCTTAAAGATCTTCCTCTTGTGGAGTGGTGGATAGAGAGAAGGGTCTCCCATGCACATAGTAAAATCATACAAGATTTCCTTGATAGGACAACAAAGGAAATTTTGCTTCATGACACTGTTTATCAACATCATGTCAGGTATCAAATAGTGAAGTCTGCGGGATTTGGGACTGTTATTGATCAAATGAGGTAACATATGCAAACCTTAAAACATTATATAAATGCTTGTTATAATAATTTCAGTCAATAAATATTTATTAAGCACCTGCTAAGTGTTGGGGATACAAATAATAACAAGAAAGACAATATCTGCCCTCAAGGAGCTTACAATCCAGTGGGAAAAGACAACACACAAAGGAAAGCTGGGGGTAGGAGTAGGGAGGATGTATCCAACAATGGGGCATGGTGGAGTCGAAGTTCAAGGAATGTAGCTGGTAAGAAATGAAGAATTGGCTGCTCTGTGAGCCCCCTTTAAGTGGAGGCTTGGGAAGGAGTTTTTTGTTCTACCCTCCAGCCCTCCAATCAGAGGGGCAGAGGGCAATGAAGGTACTGAAGAGATGTGAGTACCAAGGCAGGGAAATCAAATGAGAAAATATATGCAAACCTTAAAGCAGTATATAAATGCTAGTAATAACAGTAGTAATGCTATTAATAATAACGATAATAAAGTTATGATTATTAATGTTACATCCACTGTAGGGTCCAAATAGAAAGGAGATTCCCTGTAGATAAGGGGCTCAACCTGGGGACAGTGAACTTGTTTTAAAAAACATTTTTTAATAATTATATTTTGATATAATTGGTTTCCTTTGTAATCCTATGTATTTTAATTTATGCATTTAAAGGTATTATTCTGAGGAGGGATCCCTAGGCTTCACCTGATTGCCAAAGAGGTCTACAAAAGTGATGGGTTAGACCCCCTGCTCCACGTGGTGAGGTCCTTCAGTTGGTTCAGGTGATATTGCAGGTGCTGGTGAAATCAAATGCTAGGGTACTGTAGCCTTGTATAATTATAGGATTAGAGCTATAATTACTCAGAAGAGCTTGGCTTTACTACATACAAAGGAAAAAAAGGGATGAAAAATTCCTATTGTCCAGACCACGAGATATAGTTGGATGGGTGGCCTCTAAAGCTGCATTAATGGCAAAGAAAAGTTGGTACAAAGTGAGGAGATAATCTTAGCTGAAATCTGCCTCCAGTGCCTCATCACAGGCTATGCCATTAGAATCTCAGTAAGAGGGGTTCTTCCAAGATGGGAAAGTTTTAGGTATAGTCAGCTCTACTACGATAATGTGAATATACATCCCTAAAAAGCATTTTACTATGCAAAATCATGTAATAAAAACTACAGTGTTTATGGGAAAATAGGGCTATGGCAAAATACTCAAAAACTACATCTCTGACAAAAAAGGAACCTAATAAAAATGGTAGCACAGCTTTATTCATATCAAAAAGTTAGGAAATACATAAATACTACAATAAAGAGTGGTTGTATCCATAACTTTGGGCCGCTTTCATAACCTGAGCTCCACCTGGGGCAGAGATGACAAAGTAAAACTGGGATCTTAGAGGTATGCAACAGGTATCACCGGACCATAGGTTTAAAGCTGGAAAGAACCTTAGAGATCATATAATAAACCATACACTTTTTCAGATAAGGAAATTGAGAATCAGGAAATTTAAGTAGTTTGCCCAAGGTCATACATGCTAGCTCATACAAGGCCTGCCCTAGTAAATGGCAGAGCTGAGATTAAGACCCCTTTTAGCTTTAATTTAGTGCATCTTGTAGATAGAACAAAAACGGCAGAGACATTGAAAATAAAAGGGTTCAGTGTTGGGAGGCTTGTGGAAAGACAGGCAAACCAATGCATTGTTGGTGGACCTGTGAATTAGTACAGCCATTCTGGAAAGTAATTTGGAATTATGCAAATAAAGTGGTGAAACAGTCCATGCTCTTTGAAACCAAGATTCCATTGCTAAGCATTATACCCCAAGAAGGTAATTTATTAAAAATAAAGGCTTTATGTTCACTGAAATAGTTGTAGCAGTGTGTATGTATGTGTGTGTGTGTGTGTGCGCGTGTGATGGCAAAGAAATGGAAACAAAGTAATTGTTTATCAATTGAGGAATGTCCAAACAAAGTGTGGTAAAAGAATATAACGGATCATTAATGTGCTATAAGAAAAAAGATTGTGATGCATGCGGAGAAGTAAAGGAAGACTTCTGTTGAACAGATGCGAAAGTAAGCAGAGCCGTGAAAACAATGATTCAGTTCAATAATTATTTATTAAACATCTATTACGTGCTTCATACGATGACGAAAACAATGCAAAAAGAAAACAAATGACATGAAACAATAAAACTAAATGTTACAAAATTACAGAGAACAGGCATGGCCTGCAAGAAAAGATATGAGAAGACACTTCCCCATACTCTTTTGGAGAGGTGGGTTCTATGGATGTGGAACATTGCATATGCTGTGGGATTTTTTTCATGGTATTGATTGATTTGGCTAAATTTTTTTCTCCTTATTTTTCTTTTGTAAATAAATTCCTTTTTTAAAATAAAGACGGCTTTTTGGAAGAAGATAGGAGTAAGGACGCAGGGACATTTAAGTGATATGAAAACAAAAAATGAAGGAGCTCACCAAGATAGAGCTTGAGACTAGAAGCTGAAATAAAGACACAGTTGTACAATAGTCATTAGCTATCTAAATCTGTACAGCAGACTGCAGCTATCAGATATAGAACCAAATGAAGGTAGGAGTGAAGTCTTGAAAGGAAAGGAGCTGAGTGTGAATGGGCAGATAACTCAGGAAGGAGAGCCGTTATCAGGGAAATGTGGATAACCTAGGCCTTGGATAATATTAATTCACCTAAGGCCTACCCAGCAGAAATTGCCAAGACTTCAGAAGGTCTCTTCTTCTCTCTGGGTCTTAATGTCCTTATTCCTAATACGAAGCTGTTTCATGAGAGGAACTCTATAATCTTTTCTAGTTCTAAGACTTATAAGCTTAGTTTTAGTATGGAAATTTTTTTTGGGCAGGATTTCAATTTCTCAAGACTAAAACCACAAAATTCTGAGCCAGTTAATAAACAAAAGTCCAAATTAACCTTTTCCCTCTTTTCCTGTTCTTTTTAAATACATGAAAGAGAAAAAGCCAATTTCATTTTGATTTTTTGGTAGGGACTCTAGGGACCTCTTAATTTATTTGGCATGACTTGGTCCCATCCTAAGACAGAATTCCAACTCTCTTTGATATACAAACCTCTCTTGGGGCTAGAAACAACAGCAAATGCAAGGAAAAGAGCTTTATTTATAGAATCTTACCCTTTGAAATAATTGTAAACTGATTTCTGGAAGAAGCTTACTGTACTATATGGATGGCTGATCATGGCAATTCATGCTACAGTGGAAGTCACTGGTCCCCTTTGAAGATGAAGGACAAACAACAAACAGCATTGCGACAGTCCAGGCTTGAGGTGACAAGGGTCTGCTGTAAGTGTGGTGATTGTAAGGCAGTGGCTTTAAGAGTGGTGGGAAGGGACCATATGTAGGAGAAATAGCAAGATATTGGATATGGGGAATGGGTGAGATTGACCGGTGAAGGAGATACCCTAGACTGCAAGTCTGGGAGAATAGAAGAATAGTGGTCTCCTTAACAGTAACAGGGAAATTCAAAAGCAAAGAAGGTTTGGGGAAAAGATAACAAGGAGGATTTACAACCAGAGAAATTATAGGGATTAGAGGTGGTATTCTGCTATGTTTTAGCAAATTTTGGCAACATCATAAAAAAGACACTCATACATTGCTGGAGAACTTTAGAGAAGAAGGATGTTCAAACACTACTGCCTATAAATACGTACTGCCTTAAGTGGATGGGGAAAATAAGTGAGCTAGTTTTTTTCGCATAGTTATTTTAGAATGATAATCAAAGAGAAATTGTGGTTTGAGGTTGTGTGATAGAACAGAATCACAGACTGGGCTTCAATGCTGACTTGGTGAATAACTGAATGCCTGACCTTGAACAAGCCAGTTCTGCAAATTAGGTCGCAAATTCTTCATCTATAAAATGAAGGGGTTACACATGTGCCAAAATATTCAGAGGAAAAATTTTTTATTAAAGAAGAAAAAAAGATATAGCACAAGTACCTATCAATTGGGAGATGGCAGGACAATCTGTCATATCTTAATGAGATGGAATATTTTTGTGTTACTAAAAATGACTATATGAGAAAATTGGAGAAATAAGAGAAGGCATGTAAACTGATGCACATTAGGGAAAGCAGAACCAAGAGAATAACATACATAATAAGTATGTGAATAGACATAAATGCACAGTGCCTGGCATTTAGGTTGCACTTAATTAATGCTCTGACCTTCATTGAATTTATTTGTCATTTTCATTCAGTATATGCTTATATATGCACTTATTGCTTCTCCCAGGAGAATGTAAAACACTCCTTTGAGTGTAGGGATTGTTGATTTCTCTGGATTTATATCCCCAGTGTTTATCACATTTACGAAATACTTCCTGATTGATTGATTACAAAGATGTGAATGAAAGAAAAAACTGAAAGGTGGCTAAATTCATTAAGTACAGTGACTGATGCTGGGATCAGAGGATAGAAGACAAAACACAACTCTTACCTCTCACTAAAAGGGTGTGGGGTGGACTACAGATGTTAAATGATACACATACTGAGACACCTGATCATTAAGCTACTGGGCTTTACTTCACATTTTTGGCTAAACAAGACAGGAGCCTAGGGCAGGGGGAATACACCAGAAAACGGTCATGATGTGAAAAACAAAAGGCACCATCATTATCATGTTTTTAAATAAGGCCATTATAACAGGGGATCTCAAAGTTTCATTTCGGCTCTGACATTCTATGCTCTATCATCATACTACTTATAGTGACATCTCTAGAAAACAATAATTTGTGGCTTTATGGAAGAGCTACTTTCTTAAGTCACTAGGAAGACCCTAAAAACATCATTCAAGTAAATATTTATAAGAAAGAGGTCCGAGATTATTGTTCTTATTCAGTCATGTCTGACTCTTGATGATCCTCCCGTGAACCATACTGTCCTTGGTGTTTTATTGGCAAAGATACTGGAGTGGTTAGCTATTTTCTTCTCCAGTGGATTAAGGCAAACAGAGTTTAAGTGACTTGCCTAAGGTGGTACAGCTAGTAAGTGTGTGAGGCCAGATTTGAATTCACTTCTTCCTGACTCCAGACCCAGTGACTATCCACTGAGCCACCTAACTACCTTCTAGGCAAACAGAGGTTAAGTGACTTGCACAGGGTCACACAGTCTGCAGCTGGTTTTGAATTCAGTTCTTCCTGACTCTAGGCCCAGTGCTCTATCGATTGACCCACCTAGCTTCCTCCTAGGCCTCCAAGGTCACGCAGAGGTTATTATAACCCCAACAAAGACATGGGGCAATCGTGGGCCCTAGATTCATGTGCCAATGCTCACATACCTGCTCAGCATTGGATCCTGTCTCTACCACTCTATTTGAGTTCCTTAGCATCAAATGTACCTATTTAGCCAGTTTGCTCTAAAAATGCCTCTGGATTGGCTGTGCATCCTGTACAAATACCCTAGAAGATTGTTCTCCTATATATAGTCATGTGGCATTGTAAAACTGTCCTTTTTTAATGTTTCTGATAGGATTACATAAAGCAAGGTGATTTCACATTTTTAAGGACAGCCTACTTTTTTTGTTTAGTTTGCTTGGATTTGCAGCCAGAAGACACTACCCATAGAAGGCTAAATCTCAGCCTCTCAGGGCCTTCGCTTTCTCATTTGTAAAAGGGAAGGATTAGAAGCTCCTAAGATTCTTTGCCATC
Organism: Trichosurus vulpecula; assembly: GCF_011100635.1. Taxonomy (NCBI): domain Eukaryota; kingdom Metazoa; phylum Chordata; class Mammalia; order Diprotodontia; family Phalangeridae; genus Trichosurus; species Trichosurus vulpecula. The sequence continues at coordinate 266,997,767 of NC_050576.1, read as the reverse complement.
ATTAAAAAAGTTGCTATAAACGTTGTTATACCTAGAGGCCCTTTTGTTATTCCTTTGATTTCTTTGAGGCATAGGCCTAAGAAGGGTATCACTGGGTCAAAGGAAATACATAGTTTAATAACTTTGAGGGCATAGTTCCAAATTGCTTTCCAGAATGGCCAGGCCAGTTCACAGCTCTATAAATAATATATTAACATGCCAGGGTTCCTCCACCAACATGATTGGTGTGAAATTGGAACCCCAAGTTGTTTTAATCAGTATTTTTCAATTATTAGTGATTTGGAGAATTTTATTATGGGTATTATTAGTAGCTGGGATTTCTTCCTTTGAAAACTGCCTGTTTATAACCTTTGATCATTTAGCAGTTGGAAAATGGATTTTATTCTTATAAATTTGAATGAGTTCCTTATATGCCTTAGAAATTAGACCCTTATTAGAGAAATTTGATGCAAATTATCACTCCCATTCCCACCAGTTACCTGCTTTCCTTCTAATTTTAAGTACATTGGATTTAAATTTAAAATTTTTTTTGATCAAAATTTCCCTTTTTATTTTCTGTGATCCTGTTTGTATTATTTCCTATTTATCCTGTGCATAGCTTATATATTTGTGTACATGTTGTCTCCCCCATTAGATTATGAGCTCCTTAATGGCAGGCTCTGTCTTTCACCTCTTTTTGTTTCTTTACCACTTAGTACAGTTGTCTGGCACATAGTAGACACTTAAAGATGTGGATTGATTGGTCTTTTCTTTCCACCGTTTGGTCATGAAGTAGTCTCCTATCCATAGATCTCACATTACTTCTCTGGGCCTCAATTTCCTCATCTGTAAACTGGAGGCTCGGGGAAAACTTAGCTAAAATATAGGTATAAGAGGATGGAAGAAGGCCAGGTTCCTGAGAAATTCCACCAAAAAAAAGAAGAATAAATAAAAACACCAAGGGAATGTCAAAAAAAAAGTCCTGCAAGAAATTCAGTCAAAATAAACAATGAGCAAATGCCATAAAGAATGCCATTATAATTTAAAACTACTCTAAATAACTACTAACATACCAGAAGCAGTTGAGATGGACAAAAAGGAGTCACATAAGAAATCCTGAAAAATGGACTTGGGGGATAAATCATCAAAATATTAAGGGATAATTAGCAACTCTAAGAAAGCTACAAGACCAAATAAAAGAAAAGAATGGGAAAATCAGACAAGGAAATTAATCCAGATTTAAGATACCAACATGTGGACACACAAAGAATTAGAAGACTTAATGAAGAAAATGACTAATATTATAACTATATTCAAACACCTCAAAAATCCCATCATAATAACAGACAGCAGGCTTGTGGCAGTGGAAAAAAAAATTAATTGCATACAAGCAAGACCACGTTGCAAGAGTGGGGAACCTGGGGCCTCACGGTCACATGTGGACCTCAGTCCTCAAGTATAGCCCTTTGACCGCATGCAAACTTCACAGAACAAGGATATGGTCAAAGGGCCTCACTTGAGGACCTAGGAGGCCACATGTGGCCCCAAGGCCATAGGTTCCCCACCCCTGACTGGCTACCCCAAAAGGCTCAAATCCAATGTCAGATCATGAAGCAGCAAATGTTAGAATTAATACCATCTTATAGAAACTAAACACTTAAATTAATGGGGCAAGCAAAGAACATACCTTTTGCTGCAGTGGGCATGAATTGTTCAAATGCTGGGCCACAAAGAAGACTTAGGGAAGTTTTAAAAAAAAAACTACAGCTAGGTGGTACCACAGATATAGTGCTGGGCCTGGGGTCAGAGAAATGAGTTCATATCCAGCCTTGAACACTTCTCAGCTGTATGATCCTTGGGAAGTCATATAACTTCTGTGTGCCTTAGTTTCCTCAGTTGTAAAATGGTGATCATAAAAGCACCATCTTCCAAGGTTGTTGTGAGGATCCAGTGAGATAATATGTGTTAGGCACTGAGGAAAGTGGCTGGAGCATAGTAGGCACTATAAAAATGCATGTTTCTTCCTTCCTACATTTGTAGACCATAATCTATAAAAGCAGTAATAAGCAATGATGCAGTAAATAAAATAAAAATTGAGTTGAGGTTGAAGTCATAAAAAACAATAACAAATTACATCCAAGATAATGACAAATCTGATATTATATAGCAAAATCTATGAGGGTGTGGGGGCGGCCAAAACTCTACTCAGACACAAATTAATAAGCTGAATTATTTTACCAATAAAAACAAGAGAGAGAATTAATTAACTTAGAAATTAGAAAATGGACAAAGCAACAAACCAACGGAAGGAAAGAGAGAAATAACCCAGATCAGAGCAAAAATCAATACGACTGAAAATATGAAAAAGGGCTGGCTTTTTGAGTAGTCTAACAAAATTGATAAACCACTAACAAGTCTAATTTAAAAAGAGAGAGAACAAATCCAAATCCACAAAATTAGAAATGAGGAAGAAAGAGCATGACAGAGGCAAAGGTAATCCAAAAAAAATTATAAGACAGGCCATTAAAGACCTATTCTACTCTTCAAAAAGACACTAGGCCAAGGCATAGTCATAAGCAATTCCTACCAAAGTGCAGAGAACGAGGAACATTTGCATTCTATAGAATGCTTCAAAATAAAGAAAGATGGTAGACTATCTGATTCCTTTTAAGGCAAATGCCAATCTCTAAACCAAAGACAAACTAGAAAAAGTAGAATTATGGGCCGATATTGTCAGTGAACATTGATATGAAAATTTTAAACAAAATGCTCAAAAACAAAATGCAACAATAAAATTTAAAAATCCATTGCGACCCAGTAGGATTTATAAATGAAATGCAAAGGTAGTTAAATGCCAGAAAAATAATTAACTTTATACATTTTTCATCAACAAGGGGAAACAAGTAAGACTACCTGATCATATCATTGTTATAAGAATATATCTAACATTCATATAGTGCTTTTAAGGTTTGTGAAATCTTTTAACTATATTATCTCATTTGCTTTGTATAATGATCTTGTGAAATAGGTGCAATTGTATCTTCGTTTCCCAGATGAGGGAACTGAAATGGAGATGGGTTAAGTGACTTACCCAAGATCATACATCTAATAAATGTTTGAGATAAGATTTGAATACCACTCTTTCTCACCTCAAGGCTAGCATTCTATCCATTATGCCATAGAATACAGTGCATAGTTGTATTAAAACTACATAACAAAATAAGGACCTTTCCATTAAAGACAAAAAGCATATGCCTGAACCATAAACTAATATTATTTGTAGTGGAAAATACTAGACACATTCCCAGTAAAAGCAGATTTGGTAGTGGGGAAAAAAATTAATTACATACAAGGAAGAGCAGGTTGCAAGGGTGGGGAACCTGGGGCCTCAGATGTTCATTCCTGTTGTTATGATTTAATACAGTTGTAGAAGTCTTGGCAATAAAGCATGAAAAAGAAAACACAGTGATAACTATTCAAGTCAATCTAATTCAACACATATTTATTAAGCACCTATTATGTGCAAACCACTATGTGTAAGATAACAAATCATAGGTAATGAGGAAGTTAAAATATCTCTATTTGAAGACAATATAATTTTATACCTAATAAACCCAAGATAATCAGCTGCAGAAATTAATGGTGTAATAAATAACTTTAATAAAATATCAGGATACAGGATAAACCTAAAAAAAATCTAACGTACTTTTCTACATACTACCACCATCACAAATCAAGAGCAACTGAAAGAGAAATATTTCTTAGGTTAACAACAAAATGCATCAAATAGTTGGTAACTATTTTTCAGGATATATAAGAGACCTCTAAAAAGTTGACCTCACAATCGTTTTTGTCAGGAATCAAAGAAGCGAATAAAGGGAACAGATGTACTCTACTCAGGGCTGGGTCAAGCCACTATAGTAAAACATGGTGATACATCTCACATATTAAGCGATTTAATACAATACCAAAATCAAACTACCATAGAATTAGATAGAACCATAATCACCTTCAGATGGAATAAGAAATAGATAAGAATAGCAAGAGAAATAATGAAAGAGAAAAGTGTTGGCAGAGGACTAATACAATCATATACCAAAATGCTCTATAATGCAGTAATCATAAAAACTACCTGGTATTAGAAAAAGAATAGAGAAAAAGATCAGTGGAACAAAATAGAGATTCCAGTAACTGAATTCAAGGAATATAAAAGATTAATATTTGATGAACCCACCTTCAAAAAGCAGTGGGGAATGGAATCATGATCAAAAATTACAGGAAAACATTTAACGTCTAGATGACAAAAACAAAGTTTGGATCTACACTTCCTATGTTATACCACAGCAGACTAACTCAGTTAGGTAAATAAACATTAAAAAAATTAAAAAACTGGAAGGACAAGACTATGCTACACTCTGTAGAGGAAACACATTTCTTATCGGTGAAAGAAATAAAGAAATCATTAGAGACAAAAATCAATAGGTTTAATTATATAAGAAGAACCTTGAACAACCAAAAACACCAGCTTCATAAGTGAAAGAAAAGAAGATGGGTGAAAATGTTTGAAGTAAATAGGCTTCACTTTCAGAATCTATAAGAATCTGATGCATATCTATAAAATTAATAATACACATCTTTGGCAATGATCAAAGATTTGATAGACAACTTACAAAGAAGGAAATACATGAAAAGATGATTAAACTCCCTAAAGATCAGAGAAATGCAAATCAGGACAACCTTAAAATATTCTTACATATTCTAGAAGAGTAAAACTATTAGAGATTATAAAATTCCAACCCGATAGGACCATGAAGAAACAGTATTGTTGGTGGGATTATATATTGGTGCAAACATTTTGGAGGGCAATATGTCAACATGCAATAAAAGTCACAAAATTGATCATCTATTTCAACCCAGATTTTCTATGGTCATGACTCTATCTCAAAAATCTCATAAAAGGACCTATCTGTACAAAAATATTCATAGATGCTCTATTGTAATGGCAGAGAACTGGAAACAAATGCATGTCCAACAATTGGAAAATGGCTGAATGTATTATGATATATGCATATAATGAAATATTATGGTATCATAAAGCATGATAGACATGAAACAAGGAACCTATATGATATAATACAGAAGGAAATAAACAGAATTAGTTATACACTCTGACAGAAGAGGAGAGAGAAGAAGCCAAGGAAGAGGAAGACTAGAGAAGAAGAAGGGAGGAAAGAAAGGGACACAGAAGAAGAAAAAGGGTGCAAAACAAAAATGTTTTATTTCTACATTTGTCAATTATTCTGGCTCTGTCTTGTTGAATGCTAGAAGTTTTGGCAAGATTTGGGCCCTTATTTTGAAGGTTTATTTCATTACTTTTTTTGAATAGTTATTATGTATGACTTGTGGCTACACTTTTACTCCTAATTGTAGGGACTGAGGCAAATTCTATACTCAAGTTGTATTCTAAAATTTCCTGGAGGAAACTCTGGGCAGGAACATGAGCTGAGTCACCTGAGTGTCTAAACAAGCACTCAAGGAAACATAGAATATATCAGATACGGGGTTGTTTATTCCAGCATGCATTAAAAACAAAGCAAAGCAAAACATTAAAGGTTCATAGTAGCCTATAAAAATTGATTACCCCACCCCCTCCTTCTTCTCTTGTGAGTACCTGCTGTGATTTGGAATCCTGTTCAGCAGGGAAATGAATTTGGGGCTGTTAAAGGAGGAATCTTTTCCAACTCCCCCCCTCCTTTACTCCAGGCACCCAGCCTTATGATTCTAAACTAAGGTGCCCTGGACCTCACCTCAAAGGAAATAACCCTGGGACCACAGAGACAACCCTATTTTTAATTCAATCTTCTATATCCAAGTAACTCATGGTAGTAGCAGAGGCCAAAGCCCACATCTCTTATTCCCTCTTGTATCATGGATTAGATTCCTCAACTTGATTTCCAGCTGTAGTACCATATATTTAATCTCCTTCTCCCACTAGAAGCCTGGTGCTGCATAGACTTTCCCCCTTCTTTCTCCACAAGGCTGGTTCCACAAACTTTTAAATTCAGAGTTGTGGGAGCTGCCCAGGAATTTCCCTTCTCCCACTAGAAGGATCCATTCCAGGATCATGAGGCTTGGGGAATTCCTCTCCCCCATCCAGCAATACAATCTAATTCAATGAACATTTACTATGCACTTACTATGGGCCAGGTACTATGTTAGGTGCTAGGGATATAAAAAAGAGGCAAAAAACAGTCCCTGCCCTGAAGGAGCATGGGAGGGGCGGGGTGGTCTGTGAACTCTCATCACTTAGCCACCTACTTTCCTCTTTAGATCGATATTCAGTTTGTAGATGACGAAAGTGAATTGTGGAGACATCCATGGACTTGTCCAGGCACCAACAGGTGGCAGAGCTGGGCTTCAAACCCTGGTCCTCTGTCTCCAAATTCAGTCTTTATGGGTAGTTCATTGGACTAAGATATTGTCCAAAACCCCCTAAGGGAGACACTGACCTAAAGTGATCTGTTTAATTAAGCCGACATTGACCTAAAGTGATCTGCTGAATTATACTGTCACCATACTGTAAGGTTTTAGGTGACTGACGAGTAATGATCCAATTAATCAAACAGTCTCTTACACTGTATTATATACCTATATACCAGGTTCTTTCCCAGCATCTTCCCAGAAGAGTGTGGCTTAAAGAAAACAAACAAATGATACCAAAAAACAAACAAACAAACCAAAACCCAGGCATGGTGGCACATGCCAGCAGTCTCTGCTGCTGGAGAGATTGGGGTGGTGGACCCTTTGAATTAAGAAATTCTGAGTGGCGATAGGGCTCAAGCCAAATTGGGGTCTGCTCTTTATCTGGCACCAATATGCTGAGCTCCAGGAAGTGGAGGGCCCCCAGGCTGCCCTAGGAGGAATGATCTGGTGTATTTCAGAAAAATGGAGCAGATTAGAGCTTCCATGCCTTTCTTTATTGGGATTCATCCCATGAGTGGTCACTACATTTCTAGCTTGGGCTAGATAAGGAGAGCCAGTCTCACAAACAATTTTTTAAAAGTGTGCCTTAATATAAAGAAAGCTTTAATCTATTCAGCTGTACAGTACCATAGCCCAGGTAAGGATACAGAAGGGTGGTGGTCTGCATAGAGGAGTGTGCCTTAATCTTTGTTTTGTCATGGACCCTTAAGGAGGATCTGGTTAAAGTCTATGGAACCCTTCTTCAGAATAACATTTTTAAATGTATAAAATAAAAGGAAACCAATTATACTGAAATACAGCTATTAAACTATTTTTAATAGTATAAGTTCATAGACCCCAGATTAAGAACTCTTGGCATAACTCATATGATAAAGGACAGCCCCAAAATAAGAATTTGTCAGTGTCAATCCAGATCCAATAGAGAAAGTTTTCTGATTCTAGAGAGCTGATACTGGTTCTTAAGATAGAAGTATTAATGGAGTAGAGAAGGGTGACTCATAAGGGTGGAGACAGCCTAGTGAAATTGGGTTCATATCCCTCTCTGTACCTTGGTTTCCTCATCTAGGCGTTGGCCTAGATGACCTCCAGGGTCCCTTCCAACTCTCCATCCTAACAGTCTACAATCAAGCTTCTGCAGATCAATGGAAATTTTCCTTAAGAACATACAATTCTCTCTGCCCATGCCAAATGACCACAAACAATTAACAGGAAGAGATTGTCTTGGTAGAGTGGGATGTAGTCCAGGCCATGACTTGACAGGGTAAAGAGGATACCATGCCTGGGCCAAGCCAATGAGCTTGTGATGTAAATAGATCCAGAGGAGGGCCAGGCCACAGCCCTGAAACAGGGTGGAAATAAAGGGAAATAAGCAGGACACAGTCAGGAAACTACTGCAGAGGAATCTGCTGGAGGCATTGTGGAATGTTTGTCCCATCAAAAGTCTCCACCCAAAATAACAACCCTTTCTTATTTATTGGTCAAGCTATTGTGAGTTCTTCAGAGCTTGCTTACATCCAGAGGAACTGAAAAAATTAACAGCCCTGAGTCTTGAGTGACCAGGCCAGATCCCGACCTAGGGAGAATCTCTCCAGAGGGCTAACTCCCTCTGAGGTCTTGAATGAGCAATCTGCTGTTCCCTATTCCCTGACAATCTTTTAACTGAAACGTTTCCCTGAGCAACTGTTCCTTCCTTTGGGCACCTGAGGCTCCTTCTTTGAAAGATTCTCCTCAATAATAATAGCTAACATTTGTATAGAGCCTACCATGGGCCAGACATGGTAGAAGTTGCCTTACAATTATTATCTTATTTGATCACCACCATAACTTTGGGAGGTAGGTGCTATTATCATCATCCCCATTCCACGGATGGCATCAACCATATCAAAGATCCTTTGCAGTAACTTCTGACAAACTTGCTTTTAACATCTATGAAGGTCCTGGTATGAAGAAGAGAATGAGGCCCTTTAAATCCCCCTCTGGAGAACCCAGGAAGCCAGGATTCTTTTTGATTTTTAGAAGTACCACCATATCATATCCACCATAATCACACTCAGTAATACCTCATTGGTCTGACTTCATTTGAGAATGACTTGTTCTACATAAGTGAATTTTCCAGATATTTGAAACTTACTTCCTTTCAAGTGACAAAACTCAAAAATATTTTAACCTTTTTGGGGTGGAAAATCTTTAAAGATTTCTAGATATTTTCCTTCTTTCGTAAAGAGAATTCAACCTTTACTCGGAGAAAAGTCTAGTTCATAATTAGTCCATTATCATATTCATGCATTATTGTACTTTAAAATATTAAAGTCTGATATCTCTTCCATTTCTATCTATTTCCTCTGTATGAGGAAGGTTGTTTCGCTTCTCCTTAATATAATTCAGCAAGCATTTATCATTCACCTACTGTGTGCCAGGCATCCTCCAAGGTACTAGTACTACAGGGACAAAACAAAACAGTCTCCAATGTCACTGCTTTTACATTCTAGTGGAGGAAATGTCTTGTGAACAGCAAAATAAATTTGAAATTCATGCAAAGTTCAGTATAATCGGAGAGGAGGTGGCATAGAATACTAGAAACCAGGAGATCAGGGGGAAAAAGGCTCCTACAGGTAATAATCCTTTTTCTATTATCTCTGCCTCAAAACCCTTTCTTATTTTACTATTCTAATTTTCTCATTCCATTGTACTCTGGGTGGAAAATAACAACTAAGGTTTAGACAGTGGTTTAAGATTTATGAAGTGCTTTACATAATTTCCTCTGATCATGTTCCAAATCGTTGAGGTCCATTCTATGGGTCTCCATGTTATAGAAGAAAAACTAGAGTCTCTGAGAAGGATTAAGTGATTTGTTCAGGAACATGTAGCTAGTAGGGACAGGGGTGGGATTCAAACACAGGTCTTTTAAGTTTTATTAACTTAGCCAAAAAGCTGATTAACTTTTTGTTTTAAATGCTACCAAACAAGCTTTGGGGAAAAAATACAGACATGTTTTCAAACCCAAGCACTCTTTTTTTTAACCATTCCTCAGCTGCCAAATGCCAAATGCCTGAGATATTACAATTTCTATGTTAAATGAGTCAATATGGTTTTAAGTGAAGGCTCTTTTAGCACATTTCCTTGAGGATTGGCAGTGTTTAAAGTTTGTCTTTGTATCTCCACTACCTTGAATAGGGTCTAATATAGAGTAGGCTCTTTGGGATTTATTTGTTATTGGAAACTATTGGCATTTACTCCTTGAGTTGAAGTGGCTGGCAGACTGACTTGTGGGCAAGTGGAGTTTCACTGTATTATTTTAATTGCCAACCTTTAAAATGCACTATGCTACATGATAAAAAATCAAGCAAAATGATGTTCTAGTGGAAATATAGAAACATTTGGCAAAGAAAGATGAGGAGTAGGGTATTTCTTAAGAGATAAGAGAAGTCACATAAATGCAAAATATAGCAGTGCTGACCTTTTATCGTTATTGATGCTTAAACATGGAAAGAAAGAAAGAAACCTTTAAAAATCATTTATCTGGGAATCAAGGGGATGCAAAGCTTTTGATTTCTAAGACTTCATTTGCAAGGGGGAAAAAAGGAATTCAAGGCAGGCCCACTGTTGTCATTCTGTCTGCCATGGAAAGGTCTCGGCAGCTAAAATGAAGAGGAATCTTTTTGCTAATGAAGTGGACGTTCAGATAGAGCTATTTTACAATCCCTCAGGAAGTGATAATGTAGAGCTCTCCCACAGTGCAATAAAGACCTGTCCACCTAATCTATTGTACATAATATAATGCGACTTTTACAATGAGTATCACAAAGCAATGGCAAAGGCTCCTCTCATTAGTTTCATCCTTAGATGGTGGTTAAAAAAATGAATATAACAGTCAACCACCAATTCTAATTAAATACAATGCCATTCATGGTAAGAAAGGCTGGAAAGGAATCCGAGGTTCAGGATGAATCACTGAGATTAAAGCCAGTCACATGGTAATTAAAAAGGTGACATTTCCTTCTTTATTTTAATTTTCTTTTTTTTCCAATTAAAAATCATTTATCTTCTCTTCTTACTGCTGCTCACCCCCCAATGAATAATAACAAAAACAAAACAAATATGGTTTGTTAAG